>NW_026623705.1:109530-208374 GCF_030028575.1 Malurus melanocephalus
TTTTATTTTTGGTGAAAAAATCTTTTTGATAATTGGAAGCCAGGTTAGAGAAAATAAGAAAGGTCTCATTGTCTGTGGACTAGCTGAAGATTTTCTAATTAAGAGAACAAGTTTCATCAGCCACCTCCTCCCTCAATATTTCCATTCCAGCAAAATGAGACTTGTCCAAAAATACTCACCACTCTTGACTGTGGCTCTTTATCCACGTAGGGAGGATCACTGCATCAAACAAAGGCATCTGTCACAGTTCTTGTCATCTGTGTTTGTTTTTGGATTTGTTTTTCTGATGAAAGCCATGACAAAACCTCTGATTATGATGAGGCAATTTTTAAAAGCAGTGAATTGTGATTAGGGGGTGAAAAGTTGTTTCCCTGGTGGAGTTTTTATTCAGCTGGGTGGCCAGGAAAGAACCTGTTAAAGAACATTTTGTTTCGTGTTGCTTCATGGCCAATAGTCTTGATTTCTAGTTTGCAGTAAGTTTTAGGCATGCTCTTGATTTTCGGAGAGGACCTAAAAAAAGGTTCTGAAAAATTGCTACTCACAAATGCTTCCCGTTGCAAAACCCATAATTTTAAACCACTGCATTGCCCTTAGGGCAATGTGATAAAGAAGCAGAAAGAGAAAAAAGAAAAGAAAAARRMYKRWTYCCMRRAAAAAYGCCAAATTGTGGGTGTAGAAATCAATTCTTTGCACAAAGCAAAGCACTGGAAGGAGTGGCAGTACTCTCAACAATTAAATTTATCTTAATGCAGCAACACTCAGGAGTGGTGGGCTCGGCATTGATCACAAGAGAACGATGCACGTTGCTCGATGCAGATGAATGATGTTCCAGAGTGACAAKTTGATGTCTTCAGATTGAACAAAGCCCCCTGAGTTTTATAACGTGGCCTCTGGTCAGAAAGGGTTGCTGTGATCTGCTGTGTCTTGAGGTGTGCTAATGGCACGGTGGGTAAGAGCTGACATGATACTCAGGGTTTGGTTTTATAAAAAGTCATTGACCACTTTAAGGGACACTCTTAGCACTCCAGGCATAACTGCAAACCAGGAGGCCATTTGTCATAAAGATTATTACCAGGTGGTTAAGCACTTGAAAGGCTACCACTTGATGCAAGACCTTCCCTATAAAAGCTTGGCTATAGGTCGGTAATTTGCCAATATTCCTGGGTCAGGAGAAAGCAGCTTAAGACCAGAAATAATAATAGAACACTTTAAAGCTGACAGTACAATGCCAGCAGTGGGGGAAGTATTAATAATTTTCATGATAAAAAGACCCTATCAGGTTTAGGGGGAGGAAAAGAGTCACAAAGGAATCTAGTTAAAGATTTGAAGAGATACTTCAAAGGGCTTCATTAATATAAAAGGAAAGATTAGCCCAAGAACAAAAGAATAGGAGAGGAGTYTGCAGGTATAAAGCCAGCAGAAGAATTATAATAATGTCATACATGGGGTATTTGAGTGAAAAGCTAAAGAGAAAATAAAACAAAGCTATCTTTAAACTTTTYAAACCAAAAAATGTCATGAAGGATATCCTCCAAAAGTTAAGATGAGGGGTTTTTATGGAATGCTGCTGTAAAACTTRATTTTCACTTTTGAACACCAATGCCATGCTGGCACGAGGAAGAATAAGAAAAGCAGCCACTTTCATATACAACCTTGGGCCAAGTTCTTCAGTTCTTTGGGAATTTCACTGCTTTTTTTTTGAGACAGCAGCAACTGTAATTTCTTCTTCTAGGGCTTGGAGTGTAGTCCAAGAGCTTAATAAAACAACGTGAAGGGAAACTCATTTGCTTGACTTTTTATGCAAGTTCACATTTGAAACTGAAGAGCAAACAGTGCCATGAGATGCCCATTGTGGCTCATGAATGGAAAATGAATTATGTTGTTCAAGTATCATGTTCACTTGCATATTTCCACGTTGCAAAACAATGGCTTACAAAATACTGCACGCAGCATGCCTATAATTTTGGGTTAGAGTTGAAGGGCAATTTAGTAATATTTTGCCCAAAGGCTCCAAGCAGCATTGACACAGTTTTGGCCCCTTGTGATGATCTCTTTTTGAAGACACAATAATGACCTGGTTTATATCCCAGGGAGCTTACAATCTAATTGAAGATCCAARAATGCTGATGATAAACAGGAAGGGAAAAAATAGATGAAGGGATAAGGAGAATATCCATTTACCTACTGGTAGCAGCAAGAYCCTGATAATTTGACTTCTTTTCCCAGTGTGACCACGTTTTTGGAGAGAGACACTTTTATACCCACATGCATCTCATTGGCAGCTCTTGTAAATAAGTTTGAACTTCTTTTTCTCCATCAACATCCTGATTTCTGTGCTGGCTCTTTTCACATCTTGATTATTTTAGCCCACTGTTCATTGTTTGCAGAGGTACTGTATACACACTATTTTTAATTGACTATCCAAATGAATTACTGTTGCTGATTTGGTTACACTAAACCCTGTTCTGTTATCAAACAAATTTGCTGTCAAATGAAAGATCAATGTTATTATACTATGTCCCACTTCATGGATTAAAAAGGGTATTTATTCTAATTAAACTATCAAGAAAAGCACACAGAATGTTCTAAAAATGGGCAGCACTTATAGTCACAGCTGTTAACAAATGTGGTACATCTGATTTGAGATTAAGATACAAAGGAAGAGCAATCAGGATTCAATGAATTAAACAGGATCTGAGGACCAAGGTTACAATAAAAGACAATAGTTTTAAACATGCCTGTAAGAGAAGGTAATTTACTGTGTATAACTTGAAAGCATGGAATCTTTCAATGGCACAGTTCTGGACCAATCAAATGAAATGATGATGATGATGATTGCCATTACAAATGGTTCTGAGGATGGACATGTCTTATATACTTTTTTTGCTCTTGTGAGTAAATGCACAGGTAAGAATTATTCCAAGATCAGAATGCATGGCTGTCAATCATTTATACCCAAGCACAGACAGTCCTGCTCACCTGCCATGGCAGAAAGAGCATTTGTTCCTCTCCTGAGCAAGCTGCTTTCTTTTGTTGTGGAATGAAGGCTTTCTGTGTTACTACTGGACTTTATTTTTCATTTGAATTGTAAGGAAATGGAAAATGCTTGGTTGGTTTAAGTTGGTCTCACAGYGCACCACACAGAGCTGTACATTATCTTTAGGCTTTTTTAGCTTTACATACAGTCAGATAAGTTTTGGCTCCTTCTGTCTRATGCTGTTTCCCCTAATGGTTGAAGAAATGGAACATTATACTACCTAACGTGTGGGGGTCACATTAATCACAGAAAATTCTTTTAATGTCTCAGAAGTAACTGTCAAACTGGACATACTGAATCTATTTAAACTAAAGCATGCCATTTTTTATCTACAGTGATCTTTAATTCACATAAAAGGGTCAAGAAAATGTGATTAAGTGACAGTTTTAAAATGTACTATAATATTAAATAGCTTGATTAAGTGACAACTATAAAATGTAATACAATATTAAGTATCTGGCTATGTCCCAAAAGAACTTTAAAGTATTTTGAATGGTTTGGGAATTCTCTAGCCCATCATGAGTTACAAAAGAGCATTTTTATTGAACATAAACAGGTGAACTCAGGAGAAAAACCAACAGATAATGTCTTGTCGTGGTGCAAATAGTGTCAGTCCTGGCTTCAAATTAAAATGACTGCCTTTCCAAAGAAAATCTGAAGGAAACCAATAGGACTCCTTCTGAAGGTTCTGCTCTCATGAGCACACAGGAACAAAGAACCCTCTCACTGAGGATCTACACAGGATGGTCCAGTGGGTCAAGTAAACATTTTTATGTTGTGTGGCTAAACAGAAAAGTTCATGTGTTGCTTTCTTAGCTTTCCAAATCTGGAGTTTCTGTACAGTGATGTGCTTGTCACTCTGATGAGTAAAACCCTCAGAGATCTTCAAGAAATTCCTCTTTGGCTGGTATGCCCTGTATTTTGTTAGGAGCCTGCATGTGCCATTGGGCTTGAAAGAGAAAATTGAAGCGAGGTAAGTGCTTCAAAGTGTGCAACTTGATCAGAATATGGCCTTTGTGACCTGCAAAGAAAAGTCTGCAAAGAAAGGAAAGATGATCAGTGGGGAGAATGTAATTCTTCAGTAAATTTTTGGAGAACCACATTAGTGGTTACATGTTAGAAAAGCCAAGAGAAGATGTGCTGGTCAGCTGTTCACTCTCCAAAGAGCAGAGGACTGAGAGTGGAGCTGGTGTGCAAAACATGGAGAGATTTTGGGATCACCTCTGGGGAAATGTGACCAATGCACACATCTCTGTGAGATGAACATTCTTGCATGAACTGGGGAACTCTGTTGTCTCACTCACCACTTTGTATCCAAATTTAGCTTTTAGTTGTCTCCTTTCAAACAGAAATTGATGGTTTCATGTTTTTGCTTGTGGGTTTAGTGCTGTTTGGTATCTTTAATTCCTTTGGAACTTTAGCTTTTCCCTAGGTAAGGGTGGCTAGTTTGCTACATTTGGGCRTGGGCATTTAGAAATTCTAATTTATAGCACATCCAGTTGTTCAGTTCCATCTGTTGTTGGTATTTCCTGGGTTTCTCTCACAGCATCCAAATAGATCTGAAGCTCAGCAGTTCTCATTCTAAGACATTTGAAGCAGAGTTTGAGAGGCATGGGGTGGAATGATGGGAAATGTCCACACACAGGGTCATGCAGTTTGCTTACTAAATGCCATCTGATTCCAGGTTAAAGGACCTCCAGCCCCTCTGGTGAACTCTGCACGTGTCTAACCCGTGGTTCAGGGTGTACAACCACTCACCCTTCTGCATGGTTTCATTTCCATGACAAATATGACTGAGGAAAACACTCTCACACTCTGCTGGTTCTGACCAATTCTGGAGGTCTGAAGTCAGATTCTAAACCAGTTTTACTGTATATTTTTCAATTTCTTCATGCTGAACAGTGCCTTTTGAATTTTCACAGGGCCTGTGTGGAGAATGGGTACGGTTTTCCTTTAAATACTGAGAGCCACTCTGAGTTGCAGCAGTATCTGTTGCAGATGAAAATACTATAACTCTGTTTCTTTGTAATCCCTTCATTGGTTTATGGACCCCAGATCCTCATGAGAGGGTCACAAATCCACGTAATGTTCTTACATGCTGACTTTTGCATTTGGATCTCTGATGTAGCTGACAGATGTGCAAAATCCCATCCAGCCAGATATCTCCCTTCTGACTACACAATCCGTGGAGAGCAAGAACACACATTATTCCAGCCAAAGCCTTGACTCTGGGCTAATAACTTTCCCTCCTGATTGCTGGTTTCAGATGCCATCCTGTGAATTAGGCTTCTTAAACGTTATTCTTAGTAAGTTCAGGACAACATAGAAACTTTTCTATTTCAGAAATGAAATTATTAAATGATTTGTCAGCTTAGTAAGTGATAGAGCATAAATGAAACTTAATGTGCCAGCCAGTCTGCTACAAAACCTTAAATGCAAATTTTTGTGTTACTGATCTGAGAAGCAAAGTAATTGCCACAAATGAGGTGTGAGATCTACCAAGAGCTCCATGGCCTGTTTAGAAAYGTCCAAAAGCAGAGGCTCCAGAAAATTATCTAGGAAGTTAAAATTTTGGTCTCTGTCRGACAGCATTTGGTTCAGTTTTAAAATTTAACTGTTGTCCTTGTAAGAAGAAACTCCAAGCTTTGTGCTGGAGCCTCAGAAGCTGCAGCAGAGATGTTCCAATYTGTTGATTCTGCATAGTCACTGTTGCCTCTAGAGGCTGAGCTCCTGGATAGGGTAACTCATTACAATTTATCTGTCAGAGACAAGGTGGTTGCCTTGTGTGGGCAGGAATCATCCTGAACATCCACCATCTGCACTGGAATGTTAACAAGGATAAATATTGGAGTGGAATTGTTTCACTTATTTGACCTTAAAATATTAATTTCCACAATGAAAAAACCAAGCAGACCAAGAGGAGCACAAAGAGATTTCAGGAACTACACTGCTCCTAAGTAAAAAACAAAACAAACCCAAAAACCCCAACAAATTGTTTCCAGTTCTTAAAGCAAGAAGTATTTCAGCTGGGATGGATGGTTCATGAATGCTTGAACCAAACACACTAACAGGATATATGTATTTTAATTTTGTAAGAAATATTTGTGGCTATTAGAAAATGCTGCAGTCACATTGRTGGTGTTCTGTGGGGTCTTTTCCATCATCAGCTGATTATCTCTGAGGTGCTTTACCCACAGAAGGAGAAATTGGATYTCTGACACGCTGGTTCATTTTCACACAACTCCCTCCACCTCCACTGTCACTCGTGGAGATACAGGTGCTCCTGTGGAAGAATAGCTCCAGAAACCAATGGGGTTAATCTCATTATTTCAAAAGGTAAAAGATCCATCTAGGTGGCTCATTCTGGGTTTTATGGCTGGCTAAGCAACTGCAGCTTGTGAAGAAAYAGCACTGAGGTAAAGAATGGAGCCAGCAAAGCACAGCCCTATTCATGACTGGGCTTCCTAAGGATTACGTGGGAGGGTGAGGACAGGATCCATGTGCTGGGACTGGCTCCCATTAGGTCAGATCCCACTAGGAATTACCGAGCTGCCCTGATTGTGGAGCGTTGTGCACATTTCTGTATGGCAAAGCAGCCCAGCCTGTTTCTCTTGCAGCTGATGACACGTTTGCTGGTAGCACAGCCTGGATGTTTGCTTTTGKGATGAATCAAGGCAGTGAGTAAACACCTGCCAACTAACAGCACCCCCACCTTCTTCCAATCAAAGAGCTGTCACTTGGGTCTTGCATTTTTTTTCCTAGGCTAACTAGGATGATGTTGAAAATATGAGCTCCTATCCTTGAGTAATTTTGAAGCAAATTGAAATCCATGCTGGGAACCTGATGTGCTTGCTTTAGCTGGCTTGCTAGCAGCATGTAAATTATTTTAATTACAACTTGTGYTTGATGCTCTACAAGACTTGATCCTGCAATGCTATAACAGTCCAAGTAATCGAGATTTGCTTGCAGGGTGGCACYTCCAGGTTTGTGTGAGCCTTTAAAACTGAACTGAGCTGGAGGGGCCTGATCCAAAATCTTTTGAACTGGAGGGAAAAAACGTTCTATCTTAGGTTTAGAGTGAGGGATTTGTTTTGACTAAGTCCATCTTCTCCTTCAGTACTTTTCTGCTTTCTATTTTATGTGTTCTGAGTTTAATGGATCTGATAAAAATTTTCCCAAATGTTCTTCCTCTGTGAATTGACTGTTTCAGACATGAGGGATATTTTTTTCTGACTGGCTGCATAAGTCACCTGCTGATGTTTCTATTCTGTCATTGGTTGTGTAAAATATTCTTCCAAAGTAAATACTGGCATTTGCTTTAACATTTGTTTTCTGCAAATGCTTGTGCCAGGAAACCAGATTGCATGGTTGAAGTGAATGAATATTTTTATCTGCATTAGTCACCCAAATCTAATTTTAAATCTCTAARGAAAGGAGAGGTGGGACTTTGCCTGATTTGTGCTAATTTTAGCTGAAGATGTATGTTAGTGCTCCAAAGTCAGATCCTTTTAGTACCCTGCTTAATAATCAATAAATGAGTTAAAACATTGTTTGAAAATATTTTTACACTGGCAGTAACAAGTTATTTTTAGCATAATTTTACTGTATTTGATTTCTTTTTACTTCTTTGGGGCACTATTGGCTAAGATTGCTGAAAAGACAATAGTGGCTTTATTAAAATAATAGAGGTTGGGGTTTTCAAAGGGACCTAAGAAAGAGGCCCCTCCCACTGAAATTCTGTGGAGTAACCTACCCTGTCAGGATCTTGCATTATAGTCTGTTTTGTGAATGCATTTTTGAGKCTGTGTTGTACTGCAGCCATAAATATTTATAGCTGGGTCTCTGATCCTGCCTTAAACACGTGTGAGCATTCCCCTTGGCTCCAACAGGGCTATTTGCATTCATAAAACTGAGGATGCATCTGGTATTTTTTCATGGAATTGTTAATAGCTCCACTGTGTGAAACTGCATATGCAGTTTGGTGAGGGAAAATCTGCACCTCTCCCTGGGAAGATAAGGTTCTGTATCAATTGATGACCTTCACTTTTGTGTTCCCAGGACAGCCAACCTGAGCTGCCACACCTCCTCGGACACATTGACCATCTCTTGGTTCATTCCCATGAATTTTTTATAACTGCTGTCTTTGTAAGACACAAAGCAAAGGGACAGATGCAAAGTTGGCCATCAGTTTTCTAATGGAGCGAGAGCATAATTAATCAGAAAAAACACCTAAGAGTAACTGGTGCAGAAAGGTATTTCCCAGGGAGGTAACACAGCCTCCTCAGGATTTAAGTCAACTTGTATTAATCCATGATAAGATCACTGACAGTTTGCCTTTGCAACCTTTTAGATTTATTAGCCAGCAACTTTCTGGCTAATTATTCAGGTTTGTGGGGGTTTTGAGTTTTGATAAGGATGAATGGAATATTAGGCCAGAGATCAAAAGTCAAATAGAAATTTTGGAAAACAATTCTCCTGGCGATGAAAGACAAATCATTTGAATGGAGACAGGGACAGAGCATTGCCAGAACAGCAAGTGTTGTGTCCCCTTGACAGCTCTGACAGGATTATTAATGTACTGCAAGCAGGCATCAGGGCTGAGCTGGGGTGTGAAAASTGTGTCATGTTTACTGCCATTAGTGAGTGGCACTAAATGGGGTCATAACTTTCACTTCAGACTCTTGCAAAAGATCCCTTTTGGAAGTTGCGTGGCTGAGAATGGTCTCAAACCTGGAGCTGTTCTAACTTCTTTTTTACAGGCTATTTGGTGATGACATAAATAAACCCCAGAATATGTTAGTGTGCTGATTACACATTTTTTGTGACTCAGATATTTTGTCTAATGTCGGTGGCAGTCTTAGYCTGGGAGCAATCTTGTGTTATTCATTGATTGTCCCACAGTATTCCTAGCAGAGAGATAAGAGATAAGGCAGTATGGTAGAGGTGGACAATCATGTCTTATCACATTTTGCTTTTTTTTATAACACCTTTCTCTCAGAAGATTAGAGTTATGGTGTTCACTGTTATTCACAGCTGTTAGCAAGTGCTTACAGGTAGATGTGTGTTTTGAGCTGTTTCCTGAAAATAAAAATAAAAGAGAGCCTTAAACACATGCTTGAGTGCTTTCCTGAGCCCAGGCCTAAGGCAGGTTTGATTAGAAAAAGATGATGCTTTGCCCACATATATAGTGGTGCTTTTGTTTCCTCCTGAACAGTGAGCTGGACATTTGGACCTGGTTCACTTGGCACTAATGATACATGACCCTGCAGGCTGTGGTCTCAGCTGGCTTCCATTTTGGGTCTGCAATTTCCTCAGCAAATTTTATAATGGCTTTTTGAGGTGGTGATGAAATCTAATTTTTCTCTGTACCTGTCTGAATGTGAGTGCTGGCCATGGAGAGATCGTGCCTTTGGATGTGGGGGCTCAAAGGACAACTTGGACATAGGTATCTTTTTGCTTTCTTATAATCTACTCCTCCTTAGGAGAACCCTGTCCTTTCCATGTTAGTTTCTTGAAAAATCCCATGTAGAGATCTCCTTGCTCTTGATTRTCCAAGAGTCACCTCCCTCCAGTTCCTTATCATGGAATGCAGTAGAAGTGCTTATGAATTTGGATAAACTTCCATGGCTCAATGTTCAGGACACATTGAACAGTGTTCCCACAAGCCATGCTTTTGCCAATAWAGGTAGGAACAATTTCCTGAGTGCTAGAGAATGCTAATTCTCAGAAAAATGTCCCTCCCCATATTGAATTGGTTGTGCAGAAGAGAAACTGTTTAACTGACGTGTGTTTTGTTCCCTGTTTCATGGGATCCAGGGATCTTGCTGGYTCTTCAGTTTGTTGGGGGCAGTGGSAGATTWTTTGAGCCAGACCTGAATCTCTACTCTAGAAACCAAACTGTCAGGCCTTCTAAAAATCCCATAAGACACTGAAGCTGCACAAACTCTGTTTTTCTTTGGACAAGTCTATGCTCCTACCTTAAATAGGGAGTGAGTCTGGTTTTTTAATTACTGCTGTAACCACCAAAGAAAATTTTGGGTTCACATACAAGAAGACCAGAACTAACAGGAGCCATGAGCCTTGTTGGGGCTACAYTGATTTGCTGCATTTGGAGGCTGGGCATTCTTTCTGTCTCATTTTGAGAATCTCTCAGCTTTCCTTCTTTGATTCAGACCATGGATCTGATTCTCTATATCTGAGCAAATTCWGATTTGCTCTTCCCATTCCTCCTTTGCATCTGGAACTGGCTGGAATAARCAGTTGATGAACTGTGGTACAATAAGTGTACAGATGTTCTCTCAGCATGCCATCTGCACTTATGGTTCTCCTCCCCATAACTGTATATCTTGCACCTTTACTATATTTGAGATCACTTGTGGCTCTTGAGCCTGGTTTTATGTGGGAGAGCTCCTGTTGCGTAGCAGAGGATCCTGTCAGCTCCCTGGGATTTTTCTCCTTAGGTTAGCAGTGCTTCATAGATTTCTGTCTAAACACAGAATTCCTACAAGAGCATGAAACAGTGAGCATTAGGAAAATGGAAGAGTTGAGGCTTTGATTTAATTCTTTATTTGTCGTCCACCTGTATATGAAAACAGATGCCGGCCATGGCATACACTTAGAGAAATATTCACCCTGTTAATACCCTAGTATTCATTTTCACAGCAAGATCTTCCAGGCTTCTTATACACAAAACCCCTAAGAACTAATTTTCTCCTTAGAATTATTTGACAAGCTCATCACTTGTGCAATGATTTTCTTTAATGTCTTTTTTCTTTTTTTTTTTTTTTAGGTAATTCCTCTCTGGATTTTTATACCACAAGAGGTAGCCAAAGATCAGGTATTAATTTCCACCCAGGAATGTTTGTTTATATCTTCCAGATAAATTAAAATATGATTCAGTGCATCATCAGGCTGTAAATTACAATRCTAGGGAATACTAATGGTTTTATAGGAGCCAGGACCAAAATTTATATGAAGACTGTGTATCTGTTTGGGAGTGTTATGTTAGGCTCATCAATTTTTCTTGGGCTGACCTAATAATTACCTTCATCAGGGCAAGGTTTGTACACCTYAAATTCCTAGTTGCTTTGTTAGTTTATACCCTAAGCTGGTTTTGTCAGCACWTCAAATACGGCTGTGTTTGTGTGGGGGGGTGAAAAAGGACAGTTTTACTTTTTAGATGAGACTTTTTAAGGCTCAGGTGTTCTTTTGGGGGGTGGGGGGCCATGTGTGGGGGGATCCTAAAAGAAACCCTCCCAAAAGGAATTTAATTTCTTGTGTTTCCATGCTATTCCAATAGGATAGACTATTTCTTCTGAGCTATTGTGACCTTAAAGCCCTGGAGATGTTGCAGCCCAGACTTCAGGATGTAGTTCAGACTGCACAGATGTCACACAGGGCACTGTGTCCTAACCTTCCTGTGTCTGAATCTCTACTCCATTAGAATTTACGATGCCCTGGTCCCTTTTGCTTGCCCTGTCCTGGAGTCACCATTCCCACCTTTTTTTTGGAAGCACACAGCCTGTTTGGTCACAAAGGCATGTGTGGCAGGAGAGGATAAGGTACTTCTCCATCCCTGGTTGCTGATGAGGGGCAGATCTTCACAGGRCAGCTGAGAGGTTTTATCCAGGTGGCCAAAAAACATTCCCCAGTACAAACATTTGTACTTTGTGGTTATTTGCAGTCATGCTGGCTAATAATTAGTTCATTATTTCAATTAGAAAAGTTCATGTACAGTGGGTTTTTTATATACCATGGGATGGAGATGGTGCAAATTTCTGGGCAACCTGCTACTGTTTAACCACTGTTACARTAAAAATGTTTTTACTACGTTTAAACAGAGCTTTCTGTAATTAAAATTCTGCAATTTCCTTGTGAGCRCCTCTGAGGTGCCCCCCAAAATTCCCATCATATATTTATGCACATGGATAAGATCCTGAGTGCTCTCCTGAGTGCAACCCAAGCTGCCTCAGCCTCTTTCCATGGTGGATGCTCCAGAACATTTTAGTTGCTCTTTTCTGGATTTCCCCCTGTACCTCTACACCTGTCTTGCACTGGGAAAGAAAAATCCATTTCCTGAAATGTCTGGGCCAGTGCATGTAAATTAAAAAAAACACACATTGGAAAGACCACCATTCCTCTTCTTTCCAAGGAAGGTGTCCTGTGTTTTCTGTGTTTTCCTGAGGGTGTTCCCAGTGAGGATTTGGGTGTTCCTAGTGAGGATTTCGTGAGCACTTCTGCTTTCAGTTGGGTCCTGGTACAGCCAAGCATGGGAGTGTCTCTTCCTCCCTGTGCAGCAGTGCTGAAGATTAAATGACCTTTTTGAGTGCAGCCAGAGTATGTTGGATATAAAAACCCTGGGCAGAGGGCAATGAAAGTGGAAAATTCTTGCTCACATAAAACCTGCTATATTGAAACAGGGATAGAGGTTAATGCAGGAGACACTGACCTGTTCTATGCAGAGAATAAGGCTAGAAAATTTTGGGAGCATCCACTTGAGTTAAAAGGTATGAAATCATGAAGTCAATTTACATTCTGAGCATCCCTCTGTCCCACTGAAGGTAATAGGTTTTTGCCTAAAAATAGCTGTAGAAGTTTTGCCAAACGGAGTCAGTCATCTCGGTGGAATTCACTGATGTGAGTTTCCAGCATTTTGTTTTGGGGTGTCCTTAAAAGTGTGAGCTTTTTGTGATGTTAGGGCCACCAGCAGTAGTGTTCTGTAAATGCTAAGCTGACTCCTTCTAGTTGTGATCATATTTATTTATTTAATTAATTAATTTTTTTGATGAACCGTCAACACCTAATGGCACATAAAACTGTATTTGCCAAGATTCAGCATGAGATCTGGCTGGCAGGTTAAAATGTTTGACCTTTAGGGAAAAAGCAGGTTTTATAGGAATCACTCATCTTTAAGGGCAAGCTGAAATTGTTTGAGTTCAATAACAATAATATTGCTTTGCAAGGAGCAGGTGATATGCTAGATCGATGTAGAAATCAGTGTGGCCTCCTCATGCCAGTGAACTCTGCTGGGTAAACACTGTGAGTTTCCCCAATCAGGGGAAACATCATGGTGCAAAAATCTAGAGAGGGGAGAGCAAAAGACAAATTGTTTTGATGAGAGAAGGATAATTAAATTGGCAAGGAAGCCAAAGCTGTTGGGAGAGCACAGTATTCCCATGGGGGCCGGTAGCATCCTTGGCAGCACCAAATTTTCCTCATTGCCACTCGCTCAGGTCTTTTGCTGTTTGAGCTGGRAAGCTGCTGAGAGTGGATGAAGACTCTGCAAGCACATGTGGTGTCAAGGATCATGAGATCAGTGTGTTCTGTTATGCTCATCCTCAAAATAAAGGGGTACACTGGAGCAGGAGAATCCCTTGGGGGTGAGATCCCTTTTAACTCTGGTCAAGACAAAGAGCAGAGCATCCTCTCTCTGGTTTGTTTTTTTTTTTTTTTTTTCAGTCCTGAAACGGGGAAACCTGGTGGCTGGAAATTCCTGCTCAGCAAAAGTGCACAGGGGCTGCCTGGAAGTTTATGGGTTGACACATGCCTCGCTATATGAAACAGAGAAAATCAATCAGAGCCTCAGACCCACACTTCCACAAGGAAAGTGTGTTTGGAATGGTTTCTTTCTCTCATTTTCTAGTATGAGCTCCTACCAGCTAATTCAGTTTAGATGTCTCTCCCTTTTCTCAGATGTTTCAGAGCACAGAATTGGTGGTCTCTGTGTCAGTTATTAAGGGCAGGACTTAAAAGGAAAAATAACATTCTTCATTTGGAAATTTTCTTTAATTCCATTTCCCGTAATGTGTGGTGGAGGCRGGGAGAGACCCTTAAGCCTGCACTGTTGACTGGTTAGTGACCTTCAGCAATTTACATAAGCTATTTCCTCACCTATGGAATGAGGATAATGATACTTTTAAGTCTACTTAACAAAAATTGCATCAGGGCTAGATGTTGTTGAACTACTACTTTAGTGCAGAGAGCAAATCTTTGGTAAAGCAGAAAAATTTCTGGAGACTTAGAAGTCAGTGGAGGAAAGTGAATCTTCAAAAATGTGTTATTTATAAAAATCTTTAAATTGAGACAACAGGGAAAAAATTAGAATGCTCTTAACTTTTTTTTTTGCCCTCTTTTCTTCTCCCCCACCCCCCCGGTGTTTACTTTTCAACACGGTGTTGAAGTGGGTTTTGCTTTTGTCTGTAATCTCTTCAACCTCCAAGTTCTCAGCAACACAGAAGTATCTATTTATTCCAAAACAACTCTTTGCTCTGGAATTTTTGTTTCAAAGACATAGGAATTGGTTGTGTTGGTTCTTGTARCATGCTGGGAAAGCTTATTTGGCAAAAATCTGTAATTTCAGCCAAACTTGAGATGACAGCGCTGGCGGTAAAGTTGTGACAAAAAACTCGACAGAAACCAGACAGTTCTAAGCTGATGTAGATATATTTTCTCATTCAGAGTGGCACATAGGAGACTTCATAGCAAGGGAATGTTGCCCAAATTCCAATCTGAGGCATCTGCTGATCACTCAACAGGTGGTGTTTGTACCAAATTTGAGAAGGGCCAACTATCATTAGCCTGTCGTTAGCCTGGCAGTAGTTGTGTTTTCTTAAATCTCAAGCTTCTGAAGTCAAGATGTTATGTGAAAGTCTTATCTTTCATTAAATCATGAGGTCCTAAGGCTTTGGAGAGGACTTGAAAGTGTGAACCCCAAAGACTGAAAAAGACCCCACAAGAAAATAGAAAATAGTATTGTTTTTTTCCCTCATTTAAGTGACGTGTTTAATAAGGTACTCTTTGAACTATTAAGAAATCCGAAGGATATTTTTAACACTCAAGGCAGTCTGTTTGGGGATCTGTGTGCATGGATGTGTCATCTCATTGTAATCAATTATTTACTSTCTTCTCTCCAAACCCTTCTGTGTGTTTGGGGTAAAGCCATGGTGCCCTGCTAAGGGTGATGTGTTTTCTCACTGAGATGTACGTCTCCACATGTCAGTAGCAGCAATGATCTTTCTCAGAGTCCCCATTCCAACTCAGCCTCATGGGGAGCATCTCTTTCTTCTGGACAAATTGGAACTCGTTCCTGTGAGTGCTGACTGGCACTTRGCTCTCGTGGGAGCTGCTCTTGTGCTGCTTTTCTACTTCAAAGCAGCCCTTGAGGTGGTGCAGGGTGAGATCACTGTCAMTGTTGTGGGACATCATCCCACAGTGGCAGTATCAGGTCCAAAGAACTTTAGAACTTTTCCCTCAAATACTTGGACATCTTTAAGCATGTCTGRGCTGCCAGCAGCAGATAGGCAGCTCCCGCAGGGACAGCACTGTTTAGTTACTCTCTCAGACAATACTCTTGGCAAAAGCTTGAGGAGCAGTGTAGTTGTCTGTAAGGGGGATTCTCATTGTCTTAGGGAGATGATATGAGCTGCCTCGCCCGGGGATGTCAGGAAAAAATCCTACACAGTCAGAATGTCTTTGGGGGCAGTCCCTCTTCAGCTCCATTCCTTTCTCCTGTTGCTTGTAGCTTCCTTCCTTGCCAAACTGCTGTGTCCAGCAGATGCTGTTAGAGATGTCCTCACAGCAGCTTTTCCAGAACCAAAGCATGCCCAAGATTACAACTATAGCTGGTGATGCTTCATAGGGACTGGAGGCATTTCTTCAGTGTCCAGGGACATGAAAATGTGCATGCCTGARAAATACAGTAAAAGAACACATCCTGAAATCCCTAAGACCATTTGGGAAGCAACACCGTTGTTAGAATTGTTCCATGGGATGGTCACATTGAATTGCATTTTATAAACTGCCTCTGTAGAGCTCATTCAACAAGCAGCTTGTGATGATGTAGCTGGTTATGGAAGGGCTTGGGCAGCCCTTCCAGCAGCAGCCATCTCCATCCTCTTCCCACCCCAATCTTGCTGTTGAGACCAAACATTTCACTGCCAAACATTTTGCCTGCATCCTTGAAGTGCCTCTGGCTTTCCATAGTMTGAAATTGGTTTTAGCTTGGTTTAGTTTTTTGGTGGTTTTTTTTTTTTTTTTAGAACTAAGTATTTTACTTCCTTGCCTGGACTTGTAAAGTGGCATTTAGGTAGTGTTCAAATCTGGAGAAGCTGTCCCTGTAATTTCAGGATAGGTTTCTAATGGGTTTCACTATAGGAGCAAGATTTCCAAYGCACTGCTGGGTGGGTTTTCCACAGGGCTCAGCCAGCCAGGGTGCTTATCTTGGTGACTTTCTGGATGCTGATTTGTCTCCAAAAAACTTGTCCCAGATACTAGTAATAGCCTCAGAAAATTTGGGAATTAGTTGATGGGTTGACTTCTGTTCCCTGTGCTGACTACATCCACAGGATACAAAGCCCTGAATAGAGCACCTTCTGTGAACCAGAGATTATGGAATATACAGATTGATCTCTTCATCCTTAATGGTTTTGAGTGAGGACATGTTTGACAKGCTGGAAAAAGAAACTCCTTTTTGGCATTGCCAATTCTCCACTACACATGTGGTTACCTCTGTTGCATGTTTTGCTAATGGGTGTCAAGCAGTGATGTGTCACTCCTTCGAAAATGAATGAGTATGACATCTTGCTGGTCATGCACAAGCGCCAGAAAATTGCATCATTGGACAAAAAGGGGAGAGAGGATATTTCAAAGTGTCATGATTCCTATTTTTGAAGGTTTGTTGAGGTGTTTGCTGTGTTCAGCAAGTTCCAAGCTTTCTCCTGAGCAACAAATCTCCTGGAACCACCTGTGTCAGCATATGGCTGATGTACTGATGTACTGAGGCAGATTCCCTCTGGCCTGTCTATAAGGCAGCCAACCCAAAACTTTCACAGAAKTGACCATCCTTTCACAGGGAAGTTCTTCATGCACAGCACACATGTGAGCTCATGCACATATTGCCCTTTTTTCATCCATTTGAAGCGGGGAGAGGGCACGGGCATGCATTAAATTTTGCATTTTGGATGTGCTGACTGAGTGAGTTGCTGGAGATGAGATGAATCACTAGGAGTGGTTGCAGTAAGTCAGCATTACACYCCCTCCTGCTGGGTTTTTATTTGACTAGTTTGCTGATCACCAGGCACCACCTTTTGCCTCTCTAAGAAAGCTGTGCAATACTATCTTATTTTATCGTGCATGAAATGTACAGATTGTTTTATGAATCATTACTCCCTTCTCATTCATTTTCTCAGYGAAGAATAAGCTGCAATACAACCTGTGAAATTCTTTGCTGTTAGACAAAGATACCATATTTGTGAACGTGGTCTGGACTCCTTTACTGAGTCTTAAACTCATTTCCTTTGCTCTCCCTGGATTTTCGTAGTCTGTAAGGATTAAAAAGAAATTAAAACTCCATGATGTAAGGAAATAATYTGTAAAGATGCCACAAGTTAATAAGCTCTAAGAAACATATATTTCTTTTTGAAAGCGTGCAATAGAAAGCAGAGGAATGCATTGCTGCCCTGATGACCACAGTGGAAGAAAGACTCTTTTTCTCTGTTTTGCTGTTGTAAAACTCTTGGGGCTGATACAGCAGCGTTGTTTTGGGTTCCCACTCAGCGCCTGGAGCAGTCCCACATGGCTGGGTACASAGTAAGCACTGCCTGTGGAGCTGGAACATGAATATGAAGCATGCTAATGCTAGTATCAATTAGACAGTGACCCAGAAATTCTTGGAAGAATGATTTTTCAGCTGTATCCTGTCCCCAGGGCTTACAACCCTGACGGTAGCTCCTCGCCGGCTCCTGTGTGGAAAGCTGGAACAAGYGAGGAGAGAGCCAGGGGAAGATGAGGGGGAACAGAGCTGAAATGCTGCTCCTGAGAGAAACAAATCATCCAGGAAAAGGAGTAATCAAAGCTCTTGGATGAATAACGAAATGGCCATTTTCATTAATGTTTGCCTGGGTTTGAACTGGGCCCAAGTGTCATCTAGACAGATGTACTCGCAGTCTGCTTTCTGCAATAAGTGTTGGACTTTTGAAAATATTTTAATGACATCTGGGCATTTTGCTAGGCCTCAGATTCTGGATAACTTTCCAGGTCATGCAGCCACCTTTGCATCATCTGGCCTCCCAACCTCTTACATTCTTTCAGAGTCTTATGGAGAACATTAAACTTGCAGATGCAATTATTGTATAATAAAGTATTGATTTCCTGAGGAACCCTTTAACATCTGCTTTCATAATTAGCATTTACAAGGCATCAAAAATTAACCATGTGCAGCCTTACAAATTAATTACAAGGCCCTTTTAGTTATGAAAAAAAAACCAGTGCCCAAGTGCTGAGAAGAACTGAGCACCTTGTCTAACTTCAYTGAGTGCCAACATATGAGAAGTCTAGATAAGAAAAGAGCAAAAGCAGAGTGTTAAAAGGAAGTTTTTGTCTTTTCATATGGCATTTGATAATTATCTTAATTTACCCATTTCTCTCTGTGCCCACAACTGCCCCACTCCAAGCAGTTTGTTCCCTGCTTCCCCCACAAGCTGGTGAGACACAGAAAAACAGGATAATGCTTTTTATAGGGTCCTTTTCCAGGCTGACTTTGGACCCTTCACAAAACTCAGTTATGGGCTTTTTGGTCGAAAACTGAACCAGAGACAGAGAGTAGTGCCTTCTTTCCCTGGCAMAGGAGAAACTGTTTCAAAGACTTGCTCAGTAGATTTCACTTTGTTGAACAGGACTGAACTCCATGGCCCAGAGTAACACAAGAAAAGACCCTATGAACGGATTTAAGAGTGGTGAGGGGACTGATCAAATTTGAATGAGGCTTGTTTGTGCTTCTTGGGTTAATAAAATCATGAGAGTGGAGAGAAAGGACATTTTTCATTTATTAGTAATGGCCTGAGTTTGATTTGTAGCAAAGGGAGGATGGTGAAGACTCTCAGGAGAGGGTAGTCAAGGGGATTAAATGAATTAACTCACTACATCTGACTGGAGGRGGTTGGAAGGAATCCCACCAAAAAACAATGCAGGAAAGAGAAATTCTGATACCCAAAAAATTAGAAAATTTAAATTGCAAATATTGACTTCCAGGGAGTATCAGGCTGATAGCTGCCATAAAACCAAAGCTCTGTTGACATTTWAGTCAATAACCATCTCCTATCACCATCCCAGGGTATACTGATTTGGATTATGCTCGGATACCTTTTAGCACAGATTTACGTAAATTTCTGTCTTCCAGAATCAATTTTCAAAAAGAGATTTGAGCTGGGGAAGTCGGGGAATATGCATCATTTGGAGGCGATTTTTCTGGTTTTAGGACCACAATTCTGGTATTATTTCAGTTGAAGAAAACCTTTGTATCATCCTTCCTGTCTATGACCAAGCCACTGCCTTTTGCACAGATTTAAAATTCACACACATTTTAAAACTCTGTGTTCAGCTGCAATAGCTGTACAAGTGGAAACATCAGTGTCTGATGCCCTGCTTGTCTGGCCAGAAGTTTGTTTTCAGGACCAGCCTAGGCTGTACCATTCAAGCTGTGAGTCAACTCAGGTTTCAGAAAGGCAAATTTTCTATGGCAGGTGGATGTTATTTGCTATTCCAAAAAGGGAAAGTTCTCTGCCACAGCCTCACCCTTTTTCTGTTGGTTTGTATGTGTTTCTTGTGGGATAGACACTGTGCCACAGCCACTGCATTGGGTTTTGATAATTAACAGTGRCAAAATATGCAGGACTGCTGATCTGCCTGTTCACTTCCTGACGCTTACACAGAGATCCTGTTTTTCCTGACAATTTTCCCAACAGGATTAGGGTCTCTGTTGGATTCACAATATATTTGGATCMTCAGAGCAGGTATTTTTCTGCCTGTTTTTATCCAGTGGCTTTTCCCAGCTGCAGTGAACTCATGGAGAGTTCTATGAAGGTACTGGATTCTGCTGAAGCCAGATGCATTTGGAAGAGTCCCAGCATGCCAAGTACTCCCAAATGGAGATGTGTAGTGAAACCTGCACCTCTGTTGGATCAGGACACTCTGAAATGCTCAATTTCTTGACTGGTTCCCATTTGTCGTGGTTTGACAGTGGCACCCACAACATCCATCACTCACAACACATCATCCATCCCYGCCGCAGATGGGCAGAGGAGGAAAAAAACTAAACAAAGGGGTCATGGATTGAGATAAGGACTGGGAGAAAMCATTCCAAGGGCAAAACAGTCTCAACTTACAAATATAAAGTGAATTTATTGCCAACAGAGTCAGAGGAGGATAATGAGAAGTAAAATAAGCTCTTAGAGACACCTTTTTTTTCCCAACCCCTCCCTCCTTCCCACGGACAGCACGGGAGCGTGGTGTGTGGGGTTTGGTCAGTTCATCACCCAAAATCTTCTTACGCTGCTCAGGGGGAGAAGTTGTTCCTCTGCTGTGCCATGGAGTCTTCTTCCCATGAGGGAGAGTTCTCCGTGAGCTCCTCCAGTGTGGATCCCACCTCACAGTCCTCCCAAAACTGCTGCAGCAGGAGACACTCATCTAGGAGGTGAAATCCCCCAAGGACAGGCTGCTCCAGCCTGGAAGCCAGGACCTCATCTCTCCATGGGTCTCCCACTGGACCACAGCCCCTCCAGGTACCCACCTGCTCCAGGTGAAGGTGGATTTCTGCATCCCCCATGGACCCCATGGCCTGCAGAGGAAAATCATCTCTGACTCCTGAAGCACCTCCTCCCCCAGATCCACTGACCTTGGTGTCTCCATGTTGTTTTTCTCGCATGTTCTCACCTCCTCCTCTTCTCTTGCTAGAAAAGAACTGTGTTCCAGCTGTTTTGATTTTCTTCTTAGATATGTGATCACAGAGGCATTGCCCCCATCTCTAATTGGCCCAGCCTTAGGCAGTGGCGTGTCCATCTTCAGAGCCATCAGGACTGGCTCTGCCAGACATGGTGGGAGCTTCTGGCAGCTCCTCACAGAAGCCACCTCTGTGACTCCCCTGCTACCAAAAACCCTGCTAACCCTACCAAAAACCAGCACCCCATTTCAGATGAGTTTTGAAAAGAGAATGTCCTGAGGGATATGATGTGCTGACCCTCATACAAGGACTGACCACACAGGATGCTGTGGGGAAGTTATTGATCCATCCCACATTCTTATTTCACTGCATCACGAGTTTCTGTCTCTAGTTTAAGTGTCATCTGCTCACAGTGCTTGGTTTCTGGACTTCCTTTGGATGAGAGCCGGCCATTCCTGAGTGAAAGGCAGGAACACTGACCTCACCTGTGCTGCTGCTTCCAGCTGTTAGCAGSTATGGCTGTCAGGATTAACCCTGCATTCCTGAAAATTCCTGCAATAAATCACTTGGAAGGTGACTGYGGGCAGGGTKCTCCTCCCTCTGGGCRCAGGTAAAGCTCCCAGGGTGRTAYAATCAAGTTACTGCATTAAGGGCTGACTTCAGGATGGACACAAGCACACACAGATTTTGTCTTATTTGGGGCGTGGAAAGAGGATTACTTAGATTATCTCTTCAGGATTTTTTTTTTTTTTTCTTTTGAAAGGCCCTTTGTCTGGAAGTACCAGAAAGGATGAGACAAACTGGTTGCCTTCACGGCCCGATGAGCAAAAAGAAAGCAGCGCTCCTGTTACCTGGAGACATTCGAGGAGGCAAGTGCAATTAGTCAGTAGATAATTAAGCTGTACATAATCAGAGTACTGGAGACAAACCACCTTATTCCACAGATGTAGCAGAGCAGGAAATGCCCTTTTTCAGAAACTGATGGATCAACATTATTTGTACCTTGTCCTCAACAAACAGAAGTTCCACTGGGGCCTTTTCTTGCAGCCTTCCTCCTGGGAATGCTGCCCAAGGAGGGAATGTTTCAAAGCTTGATGGATTCATTCTGGCCTTGCTGAGGAAAAAGTTTCACTGATGGGAGCACCTTGGAGGGGCTGGCTGTTTTAGTCTGGTAAGACTGGGAGTGAGGGTATTTAGGAAACAAATAATGCCTGGGGGGACTCGTGATTGCTCTTGGCCTCTCCTCTCATTCCAGGCTGTCCCAGTGCTTGTTCCTCAGGATCCCTCAGCAAATCCCTGCCTTGCCCATGGGGTGAGGTGCCCAGATGCAGAGGGCAGTGGAGCTCAGCAGTTCCCCATGCCCGAGGATCCCGTGGCTGTTTGTGACAGAAAGCCCTGGGTGGGTTCGCACTGCTGCTGGCTCTGCACCGAGGCACACTTCACTTAACCTTCAGGAACATTTATAATTAATGCTTAATTGATTTCCATAATGCAAGATCAACACATTGGCCTCTTCCTGTACATCTCTTCTCACATGAACAGTCCTTACTAACCTTATTTTGTCTTTTCTGTGAGGTTTAACCTCAGGCAAAGTTCTTGATGAACTTGCTGCTCATAAAAATACCCAAATGTTCCTACCACAGATCAAATGCTGGCCTCAGGCCCCTTAGTGTTTCTTTTCCAGGAAGGATGGCTTCTTTTTATCATAATGCTAGGAGTCTGTCTTTTCCAAGACTCAATTTTTTTTCTTGTCTCTGCCCCTCTGGGGAAAGGTCATATTCACTTCACTGCAGTTGCCAAATTTTAAAAACTCAGTYTTAGAAAAGTGATCCAGTGGAGGAGCACCTCTGACATTCTGTTCGTGTCAATGTTGAGTTTTTCTTCTCTTCTGTACATCTACAGGAGGTTTAACCACTCTGAAACTGGAATTGGAATATTGCCCCATTAAGCATAGCCTGTGCTAGATTACTCTCAGCAAAAATTGCCCAAATCAAGCTCTCCAAACCTCATATGAGAGGTTCTTTCTCAACCCTACTAGAGCTTCCACAAAAAATGCATGATCAAAGGAGTCCAATGGTTGCAGTGWGAGCCACCCTCCTTGACCCTCAGTCTGGACAAGAGGAAAGGACTCCCAATCCAAAATGTGGCTTTTCTTCACGTCTGTGAGGACAAATGCAGGAGGTGAAGGAATTTGGAGTGAGACATTAATATAGGTGATACAAAGCAAACAATCTTGCAGGAAAAAAACCCATAGCTGTTCACGGTGACAGGGCAGTAGCCACTATAGGTCTGAATTTATTTTGCACTTTTGAGGTGGCTTTATTCAGGGCACACCTTACAATTTGTGTCTTCACAGCCGAGCTGCAAGATTGCATCTTCAAGATAGAAAAGAAGTGGTGTCATTATCTCTATCCTTTTAAAGAGTGAGGTCTGAGGTCAGAAAACAAAGTCAGCAATAATCTGCAATAATATGCTGCTTCACATCCTCTTTGTCAAACATTGATTTTAGTTAAGCAAAAATCTGGTTATTGTTGGGATTTCTGTAGTTGTGCCTAAACAACATTACTTTSTACACACCTCTAACAGTTCAGCACAGTCATGCAGTGTCTCCCTGGCTGATTTCTTTTACTTCTGAGGGGAAGGAGGTGGTAAAAGGGTCAGCTTAAATTGACCATGTGTTTTACATTTAGTGAGTTGCACTTCTATTTTCTCTTTTTCTTTTTACAAACCAGAATCAGGTGACATCCTTGGCCTTCTACCTAAAACCTTTGAGTGTCTGAGAAGAGAGCTCTAGAAATTTCCTCTAGAAATCATGGACAGGAGATGAAATCTACCACTATAAACCCCATCAGTTTCTGGAGCATGTAGAGAGAGAAGACTTTCAAACACACGTGTGTGATGGAGAGAGGAGAAACCAAACCCTTGACTTTGCCCTCAGGAGAGGAGGCATTTTCCAAGTCACAGTTACAGYTCTTCTATGCTATCTGCTGCTGTCAGATACTTGGATACTAATGACAAATAATGATGGATGCTACTTCCTTGAGGTGGGAGAAGGAAAACATTGTTGGTGGATTGTCAGTTAAATCTTAGTTTCAGTATGAGAATGTATATCACTGAAGTCACAGACTGTTTTGTGTGCTTCAAGTGTGATTTGATAACTTAAAAGAACAGTTTTCCCATTGGTCCTTAAAGAGAACCCTGAATTCTGTATTAAATACACTTTTATTCTGTTTGTGTGAGCATGCAGAAACACATGGGAGCCTCCAGCAGGCATCAGGAACATATATTGTGAGGTACTGATATACAGAAAGTGAAAATAAAATTTTTCCCAAAAGAAACTTGTGGTCCAAATACAGCAGTTTTGAAAACTGGCACATGTATAAAGAAATTCCAAGTAAATCTACACAGTAAAAAGGGGGCTACTGCAGACAATTAACTACAGGATCTGTGTGATAAATCTTTTATCTGAAATTAGCAATGTGTGTATTGAGTGGATCAAGATGAGCATGGTACTCTCATAGAAAACTTGTACATGTGAAAGCTGTCATCTCTTATTAAAAGACAAATGACATTTTGAGGCATTACATAAATAATGGAATCACATGGCCACCTGATCTTGGTTATTTCTTAGTGAAGGGTAAGACATTTCAAATGTCCCTTTATTCTGAATTGTAGAGCTGTAATTCTCCTGAACTGTCAGCACAAGTTGAATGGCTCTGAAGGCTTGGAATGAATTCCTSGTCTGTTTGAAGTCAGTGGGAGTGGTGTGCCTGGCTTAAAGAAGCCTTTGCCTGGGAAGGGGTGCCCCTGGCTCTTGTTTGCCAAAGGAGATGTCCASTCACTATCTGGAGAATAGAATTTGTGTCTCTGTTTTCATCTCTTCATTACTAAATTCYGCTAAAGCAAACACAAAATTCAGTCTGATGCTCTTAGTTTGGGTGAGCTGCCCAGGCTGGGCTTGGCCTTTAGGAGGGGATGCTTTGTGCAGTGAGTGGCAGAACTGATGGAACTGGATTTTCTCGTTACCCACATCTGCCACGCTGTCAGGCTGCAATGACACCAGCCCTKGTGGCTGCCCCTCTGTCTGCTGTTGGGTGTGGGTTCTTCTGGAGCTCTGCACCCACAAAACAGCAGGGGAGGGGACTCTTCTGCTCGGGTGACTCTTCCCAGGCACATTGGTAACAGCTGAGCCTGCTGTTCTGCCAGGAGGCAGGTGCTGGCTCAGCCCTTTCTCATCCGTCCAACTGCTTTTCAAAAAATCTGCAGGAACTTCCTAATCCCTGAAGTTTGTAGCCCTCTAGCAAATCTGGTTGAAGCTGGACAACAGATTTAGAAGGTATTGGTGGGGCTAGGCAGACAGCAGGMAGGCATCAGCTCGAGTTTGAAATGGAATGAGGGGATTACAAACTAGAAATGGCACAAATTGTTTCCTTTCCCTTTATTGAAAACACCAGAGAATTCAGCGTGGATCAATCAGTTTCATACAGATGTTGATTCAGAGCTTTGATTAAATGAGGTAGCCATTCTAAACAAGTTATTTAAGGAACAAAAATAATATTTCATGGAGACCTAGCATGGGTATTGTTAAAGATTTGAAAAACAATCAGTTTCATGTGCTCTGCAATGAGCAGCAAACAAAAACTTGCTTGAATTCACTCGGAATGAATTCTGTGCACCTGTTTGGACTCCACGTGGAAATCCACACMATTTTGTCAGAACTGACCACAACTGGAGACTGAAACCAATGGATTTGTGCCTGGTGACATCACACATGTTTGTGGTCCTCTGTCTTTCAGTGGTGGTCAGGGCCTGGGCTTTGGGATAGATCCAAGAATTCACAGCACTTTCCAAATGTATAAAAAAAAACACTCAGCACATTTTCCTGCTACAGCTGAATGGTCTGTGACTCCATTCCTCACCTTTCCTGTTTGTCTGCAGGGACAGGTGAAGGTGTTTCTTCCCAGAGCTGATAAAGATTCTTTTGGGACTGATTAAAAAAGTCAATCAGTCTGAATTTTAATTTGAGGAGAAAACTGTGAGATCCAGGGCTGGAATGAAACCAGGATTTATAACGAACAGGGACTTTGGGTATGATCAAAATAAAAGAAACATTTTGCATATCGAGTTTTATACTCGGTAAAGTTTTAAATGGCAGATTCAGACTGATTGTACAGACATTATATTGTGGCTGAAAATTGCCTCTATGGAGATATTTGATTACAACCTGAATCATAGGGTGTTATATTCTGGTCTTACTTTATGGAGTTAAATCTGAAGTAAGACTGATCAATTTAGTGTAGATTTACATCCAAACACCTGAGATAAGATTATTCCTTATTTTCAGTATTGGCCTAAACTCTGTCTCCTCACACCAGTTATTGTCTTGACACAGGAGCATCTTCTCTGTTCTGCCATTTTAATCAGTTTTCATGTGTTTCTCTATGTCCTTCACCTCCTTTTCTGATAGAAATACCATTTAGAAACAKATTTTCTTTTTTTCCTCATATTTTTAATGTTATTTTTCTGCTACTCTCATCTGTTACTTACTTTTAGCTGCAGCATTTGAGATAGAATTACAAAATTAACATATAGGATATTCTAAAAGGTATCCAAGGATCACTTTTATCCATATATACCAAACAAGATGAAATCAGCTGAATAATGATAATGTGGAAGACTGGTGGCTAAATCTAGGGAAGGAGATATGCTACTCATTTTGATGGGAGTGCTTCACTCTTAACTTGTCCCTCTAAATTTTTTTGAGAGTCTGGATAAAGAAAGCAGAAATCTAGAGCACCATTATAACCTTCAACATCAACACAACAGCAAGGGGAAATCTGTGAGGAGAAAGAARTGGTGTGAAATATTTCAGAACAGCATCAAAATGAAGAGCATTCCTGCTGCTGTTCAGTCCTTCACATTGCTTTCTCCAGCTGAATCCAATTCCATTGAATCTGTTTTATTCCCAAACTTACAGGATTCTGGGGTGACCCTTCCGTGTGCCAAAGGCAGATCGATCCTTGTGTTGTTCTCCATTAACTGCACGGTATTGAAAATATACAGGCACGTCAGGTTGATTTTTTCCAAGCATTTTCTTTAGAATAATGAGTTTCTTCTGTGTGTTTGCATACTGCTACATCTCTGTTTAAGTACGGTTTCTAAACACAACACTATAAACTTTTTTTTTCTTCACCAATCAATGCTATTGATGCTTTCTCTTTTCGTTGTTTTTCCCTCCTATTTTAGAGAGCTGTCAGCTGGCCAAAATAAAAGACCTTGTGCATTGCAGCATGTTTCTCTCTTCACATCTTGGTATGTTTGTTATTATTCCATAGTAAAGAATTCATACTTGCTGGCTTAATCTCTATCTATTTATTAGTAGTACTTCCTATGAGCTAATTGATACCATGTTTAAAAAAAAAAAAACAAAACAATGGTTAGTGATGATAAGCAAATCATTAGAGAAGGTATTTCTACATTTACTGACTTCTTAAAGAGGAATTTCCCTGTTAGAAAAGGGAAATTCATCTCTTTTTCACCCCCTTACTCCCCCATGTCTTCAGAATTTCCAGAATTATTTATTGAGAGAACCTTATGGGGCCTGAAGAGGGAAGAAGTTGAGATCCTGTCTCTGAACCAAGCGGTTTGCAGTTTCTCCATCACTGGGTAGTTTGTTTATTTTTTGCTACGTTAGGGCTGGTTTCCAACATTTTATCCCTAATTTAGCACCAAAAGTGCACAGTGGGGCTGGCTTTCCCCAGGCTTTTGTGTGTGTTTTTGCAATGTTGGCATCGGTTTCCTCCCTTGTCTTATAGAACACTCACAAAACAAATGCAGCTTGTCCAAAATACACGGATGATAACTACCCCAAACATACACATTTTGCTTTCATTCCCACATATGTTTTGGCAGGGTAAAGAGCTCATTTGGCTTCCTATATATCTGAACAAGGAGGGAAACTCTATCGTTTCTCCCTTCTATTCTGTGTTTTTATTTATTCATCATATTGTTCTTCCAACCCACACAAAGAAACCCCCAGCACTATCACAACTGGCAAAGATTGCAATCAGTGACTAATATCCTTGCTACAATAAACTTTACCAACCCYGAGCACCAGACATAAATAATACAAAAGGCCCTCTCATATTTKGAGGAACTGGTATGAAAATTACAATAATTGTTCTGCAGTTAATGATACAAGAACTCAGTAACACTTAAGGACCTCCATACTGGATTTGATTTGCAGCCAGCTGGAGCCTTTCCACGAAATCAGTGTGGTTTAGACTATGCCCCAAAAAGGGGTAGGTAAAATTTTCATAATTCAGTTTGGACTTTTCCTCCCTTTTGAACTCGTTCTCAGCAGCTGAGCGAGAAACACTTGAAGGGGTAAATAACCACTTGAGTGGTTATGAGATGACATGGTTGCATTAACTCTGTGTTTAGAAAATCTGTCTGTGTTCAGGTCTGTGCCTGGAGCCCTGGGCACAGTGCTCTGATCTTATAGGGGAGAGCGAGCCAGCCTCTCACAACCAGCCAAATAACCTAATAATTGCAGCTCTCTGAACACTGAAGCAGATCCAAAGCCTCAAATTAACCAAAAGGAGGTGCTAGGGGGACAGGTGGAAATAGCCATTTACTTTGCCTCAGGACTACAATCAGTTGAAAGGATATTTTCTCCTATGTGGAATATGTGAATGGAAGGTACAAAGCAACAGATTAAACCTTGGCTCTTGGGTCTAAGCACTGTTCTCAGACTGGCTCGTGATCCAATACAAAATCTGATTTAGAGAGGGGAAGTTAATGAACTTTATATAATCCAGGCAGGAGAGTTTAGCTGCTTACTTTGTTTGTTTGTTTTTTAATACTAACTTTTCTCTACAACAACAAAATTCAGGGAAATGGTTCAAACTCTTAAATAGAAGTGTCACAGCTGTCAGGTTTGCTGACTGTCTCCACCAGGTGTGAGGTTGGTCTCACATTGCTGTTGGTGCTCAGTTCAGCAGAGAATACAAATAAAGGATGAGGCTCTTCAAAGGCTTTTTATTAGCAGTAGAGCTAATAGTTACACTTGAATAAAAATTAAGRCTGGAGCTGGCACAATTTGGAGCTGACGCCAGTGAGATTTAGCAAATGGCCATGTTCCCAGGCTGCTCGGGGCATGATGTCTAGTGGCGTATGGAGATGAAGGACTGGAAACATTAAAATAGCCAAAAGAAACCCATCAGGCAGTGGGAAAACAGTGCATGGTCCTTACATCCTTGAGGGACTATGAGTTCACTCTCCCCAATAAAAAGCTGGAGAGGAGCTGTCTCAAGGACAAGAGATTCACTTCAGACGAGGCTTGTAAAGATTTTCCTTTTTTTTTTTTTTTTCTTTTCTTGCAGTCAGATCTCATAATCTCATAATTTTGATTCAGAGGAAGGTACCTTTTAACTCCTTAAAGGAACACCTTGCTGAACACAAAGTGGAAAGGAATATATACAGAGTCAGGATTATATATAATTGATATATATTATAAATACACAAATTAATGTAGCTTTGCATTAATTTCAGTAATTCATTTTCTACAACCAATGTCAAAATTAGAGGGGGAATTCTGACCAATTTCTCTGGTTGTGTGAAGTCTGGAAAAGAGAAGTCTGGCAATTGGTAAAATCTTGCCTCTCTTAAATTGGGGGTAAAACTCACTGACTCCAGGGAGTTGAGACTTCAGTCTGCAAAGCAATGTTTTGATTAAAAAAATTAATAATTACAATAACTTTTGAAGCTTTATCTATGAAAAAAGGGTACAACCAGGAAGCTAGAAATATATCACAGCAGGACATGACTTTTCGCTTATTTATCCAGATAAAATAATCTGATCAATAATCTGAAATAAATATGAAGAACCACCCATCTTCTGAAATGAGGTGCAGAACCTTGTGAGACTTTCATTCTATGAAGGAAAGCAGAGCACCYCTAAAKAWAACAACTGCAAAGGATATGAATGCWTTTTCTTCTTCAGATTCCACACACCTGAAATCTTTCTACTGCTTAAGAAAGTGTTAATTGGTTCTATGCTTTAAACTTTATACTTTATTTTGGTTGCTTTATAATTGCAAGAATCTCCTTAAAGCTTTGCAGGGTCCCTTAGCTGTCTCTTGCTTCAGAGGAAAACATTTTCTTGGAAATGAAGTTTTAGTCTAGGACCGTGTTCTATACAAAAAAAGAACTTCAGTGAAATTGTAGAAATTGGCTTGTTTGTATAGTTTATAGGCAAAAGGCTAATGATTCCAAATAGCCATGACTAGAAATTATWCCACCAGTGAGCTTTAGAAGAGGAGTTTCAGTTCTTGATGTGCATATTACCTTTAAATCTTGTTTTCCTAATTTTTCTACATGACCATTTTTGCTAGAAACTGCCTTGCAGATTAAATAATCTCCTAATCTGCATGAATCCAGGATCTCATGCTTTAAGAAAAATACCAGCTCTCTTGAGACCTCAAACAAACCAAAATCCTGGGAAAATCCTCCTGCAGAATTTTTGATTAAAGGAATACTCACTTTGAAGTTCATCGTATGGGTAGCCTGTGTGAGAATAAGGATAAAATGGGATTTTAACATCCAACAACAAATTATTTGAGAAAAGAGTCACTTGACAAAACTATTTCATATTCATCATCAGGAATTAAATTCCCCAAACAAAGCACATTTGTTTCACGGTGTAATAAATAGCTACTGCAAAATATGAGGATTTGACTTAATGGGAACTGCACAGCTAAAATTGCCTTCAAGGGAAGTCATGCACATGGACATGCACTCAGAGTCTTCAAGGACTCCTTTTCTSTCTTCAACTTGACCTGTTGCAGAGTGATACTGGGTAGTTTTCACCAATTTTCCACCCATTACAGAACTCTATATGCTCACACAAAAAACAAACATGACTTGAAAGGGAGATTTCCCTTTTCTGCCCAGCTGAGCACTCAGARAGCTTGCAGGGGAGTGTAAAACACTTCTTGTGGATATATTAAGTGCTACCATCTGTTTGAATTGTTTTGAAATGCCTTCTTGGGCCAAAGCCTGCCCTTGTGAGGATCCAGTTTAACATGAAAGTCTCAGCAGTTCCCTGAATGTGAATAAGGCAGCAAAACYGAGTCCTTTCATGCCTCCCAATCATGCCCTTTCATTTAGCTACAATAACTGAATCAGAATAGCAGCTCCAAAAATTGAGCCTGTGCTTGTCTTGATGACTCCTTGTACTCACAAGTAGTTGAACTGATTTCAAGGGTTTTTCTCTCCCCTGASTCTGATATTGCATTGGGCAACAGCAACGAGTCAAACACAGTTTGTGGGCAAACACAAAAGCAGCGACTTTTTTTCTTTTAACTTTGTAGTACTGTTTTCTTTTTTTTTTTTCCTTCCAGAAGCATGAAAAAAATTGGAAAAATATGGAAGAAAAACTTATATATAAACTGGTTTTTGTTCTCTGGGACCAGTAAAAAGCCCCTTAGAATACTATATAAGGTGATAATATTACTGCCACACTTCAGAATTTCTGCCTGAGCTAACAAATACATTTTGAATAAATTAATTTTGTTGAAAATTACAGCATTTGCCAATTATGATTCCTATCTGTTAAAAGCCAAACTTTATTTTTAGTCCTTAATATTGTGTTAGTGAAGTTATAATTAGCATATACACAGGAATAGCAAGCTAATTTTTTCTCCTGGAACACTACTTTCTTTTGTATCTCAAATAGTCACTACTTCTTCATAAATTAAATTTTATACTGCAGGTTTGATTTTGATTTATATGTGAAAATCAGYGATGTTTTTTTAATATTRTCTTTTCCTTTTTTTYCCTCTTCTCTCTTACATCCCAAGGGAAGAAAACCCAAACCAATCYTAAAAGTTAATGTGTAGCTCATATTCATAACTTTTTCCAGATAYTGTTATTCTGAAATGAAGAATGTTCTCCAATCACTTTCCTATATGCAGCAAGTATTAYTCTCTTTTGTGATGTATCTTGAACTGCTTTATCCTTAACGAAATRTCTGGATTTGTTTGCTGTAGAAAAAGAGGAAAAATAGACCAGGAGAATCAATTTCAAATTTTTAGCATTCCTGGAAGTGCAGAGCTCATGCAGTTGAAGCCATGTGTTGGTTTCAGCTGGAGTAGAGTTAATTTTCYTCCCAGTGCTACAGTGCTTAAAGTTACAGGGCAGCTACAGTGCTTAAAGCMAGGAAGGAATGGCTTGGAGAGAGGAGTGTGTTCTGGAATTGAATTTATTTTTTTACATTGAATCTATTTTTGGATTTTTTTTGGTGCAAAGTGAAAATAAAAATCTGCATCTTTGTTTACACTAGAAATGTTGTGTCCTGATTTGCYGCTCTGACAGCCTGGGGACATTTTGAAGTCTGAAGTCATGGAGAGTTCATCACCAAAATTTGAAACCTTGGATGCAGCAAACTGAACTGAGCAGGCTGAGAGGTGACAGAAGTGCTGGGATCAGCTCTGGAGCAGCAGGGCAGGACAGCTTCTGCATTGAGGAGGATGAAAAAAGAGACAGCAAAGTCAACCAAGAGTTACCTGCCCTGGAAGAGCAAGTCCAAACAGCTTTAAAGCTCAGCTTCACACCAAAAACTTGGACTCCCTGTATCCTCTTCTTTATACTGAAGTGTAAATGTTGCATCCATGACAAAAGTTTGCAGATGGAAATAATGTCTTTATCAGCTTTTCAGCTTTCAGGTGCAYGGACTCATCTCTGAGCCACCACCACCCAGGGGTGTTTTCTGCAATCTGCAGAGGAAKGTGTGTGCCAGGCAAGGTGCTTGTCCAGGTGTACATACTGATCTATTGAAACAGATTGCTTTTGTCTCAGAACTTTGTTTTTGCAGCTCACTCTTCTCTGCTCATCACTGTTACCCCAGACAGCATCCTGCTGCCATCTCTGACGTGGCTCTGTATTTCCTGRCATGGACTGAGGATGAAGGAGGTATTTTTGAGTTACCTGGAGAAAACCCACCTTAGGAGGCTTGTGCAGACTGAAGAACTGAGGCTGTGCCTGTCCAGGATAGTGTTTCTTTTACTGTACATGTTTTACTGGGAAAAAGTTACTGTTCTCTAGGAAAAAGAGCAAGAATAGACCAGGATCACCTAGTAGAGCTTTGGGATTGCCTGAGCAATGTCCTTCATGGGCATCACACAAACTGCTGGCATCCTGTGTCTGCAGTTTCAGCTGAGAGGTTTGGTGACCACCTGAGCCAGAGGCAGAGAACAGGAAGGTGAGTTTTGTTTATTTCTGGTCAACCTTCTTTGTCCAGGCAATATAAATACACAAATGCTTGATCCTTGCAAAAATAAATACAGGGCTATGTCTTACAATCCCCTTGGGAAGTGGATCTGGTTCAGGATGTGGCAGTTTGTTATTAGACATGGTCTCTTCCCTAAGTGCTTGCAGCCAAAGCTCCTGTGCTGGCTGATCTCCAAAAACTTTTTGTTTTCCTCTCCCAGCCATAATCTTAGCCATAAATGGAACAGGACTTGTCTCCTGCTTTGAAAGATGCAGCGTCATTTGTCCTTTGAGACTTTGCAAGCAAGAGTTGCAGCTCCAGCTTTCATTCACTCCCCWGTCCTGAAATAGTTTCTGGATCTGAGCCATCCCTTTTCAAGGTGATGATAGGGATGGGAGCTCGGACAGAGAAACTCGTGCATGGTGGGGATGGGAATTTGAGCCTGGGATGTCTGTTTTAGTTGGCASATGGTTGTTTTGGACCTGCCTGTGTGTCTGCTCAAGCCAAGATTGCTGTCCAAACTGCAGTGTGAGATGTGCAGCCCTTGACCAGCAGTGGGGCAGAATTCCCTGGCTCCCTCACGAAGGGATGCTCAGTTTTACTCAACCTGGGTGGGACCTTGGTGACTAAAATGCTCAACAGCTGCCAATTCACCATGTTTTTTTCATAAATATGAAATAAAAAAAATTCTGCTGAAATGAAACCTCATGGTGAGATCACTATGGTCCCTTGCTTGAAACAACTTTTTTTTTCCTTGGTGTGYGTGCTTCAAGGAAATAGGAGGGAATGTCGCAGAGAGAAGTACAACTTCAGCAACAGAAATTTTCCTTTCCTGYGTGTGATCCTTGGGGGAAAATCTGTCACACCTGCATCTGAAATCAGAGGGGTTTGTACAGATCCATTGCCTTGTATCTGAAATCAAAGTATTGTTGCAGATAGTGCCAAAAAAGATTTTGCCTGACTCATTTGACCAAATATTCTTAAGTGCTTCTCACCCTGCTGAGATTTGCTGAAGTCTGTAAAGGAAGCAGAAGAAAGGACTTGTTTTTAAAGTCATGTTGACTTCCTTCAARCAGGCTTGTGGATCTCCAGAAGGTTGAGAATTTATTTTATGCAAACTCCTTCCCCTCCCAGGTGGGCTTTAATCAACTCCTTCAGCTTCAGAGTCCAGCCCCACCACAGCTGAGTTTCATTCCAGCTCCAGGTTTCTCTCTAGCTTATATGCAATATAAGGAGCAGTCATGTGCACTCCCCATCTCCTGGAGGGTGTTRAGCACTTCAAGTTGACTGGCAACCAGCCCCAGTCCCTGGCCAATGTCATCCTGCTTCTATGAAAAACACATCACAGGGGAAAGGTTCTGTTATGAAAACTGTTATTAGAGAAAACATTACTTATTCTTAAATCTTAACCAGATTATGTAGGGGTTGGAATTTTCAGTAACAAWAATTTTTCTGGTGTTCCCCATCAGGGAGCAAGGACTGCTGTCAGYTCTGCTGGCATTAATCCAGCTTTCATCTGCAGAGAGATTCTGGACAGAGAAAGAGAGCTGAATTTTTATCTTAGTACTTAGAACTCTAGTTCCTCTAGAGTTAAAACTAAAAACCAGGACAATTTGGGAGAACTATAGGGTTTAGGGTTTTTTTTGTATTAAGCAGAGAAATTGTTTTCTTCCAATTCTAATGTAGCCTTAAATATTTTGTTAAAATTGTTGGTACTGTGTTTRCTGGTTGAGCTGTTACACTTTTTTTGAGGCTTGAGTTATTTGAATTCCCTAATAAAAAAAAAAAAAAAAGCAGCAGACTTTAATTTTATTTTTACACACACAGGCATTTGGATRTATAAGCATTTAAGAAGGCAGAATTTTATATTCTCAACTTTGTGGGCACTTCAACAGAAAATTGGCCTTGGTTATTTTCTGGTTGCAGGTTACAGTGGGATTTACTGTTAGGGTTAAACCCATTATAAAGCCTGACCTCATTACATAAATTACTGATTCACAACACACTGGGCATTTTATCTTGGTGGGAGCAGTTTGCTGAAAACACTCTTTAGCTTAATCTGTTGAGTTTGTGAGCAATATTTGACACCTTGGCCTGGTTTGGATCCTTGGTCAGTGCATGCCACCAACAGGAGCTGCATCCACTCGGACTTGCTGGCCAATCTGGTTCCCACTCAGCTATCAAGGGTCACCATGGAGACATTTTGTGCTAGAACAGCTCATTTTAAATGTTACATTTCAGCCTTTGAGCACTTAGAGGGAGCTTACGGTTGTTGTTGCTTTAGAACACCTGCTTTTTCATAGGAGGGGAAAAAACACTTTGGGAAAGTCGAAAAGCCTAAATGACAGATTTGGCATTGCATGTTGGTTACAGTAGTAACCAGTTTCTTAGCAAAGAAAGGTCCATCTATAAATACTTTAATATTATTTAATAAATTATGGTGGAGTTTAAAGCATACCTAATAATAACATTAAATGTTTCTGTGTTTAACAGGCATATGCATTGTTTTAGCAATATCTCCAAGTTATGTGCTTTGCAACAGCTTGTTATGGCTTCATCTGTTAGGCATTTAGTATGCATTCACTTTATTTATTTCTTCAAGAAAAAAGGAATTCTTTCTGTAAGATGCAAGGAATGTAGCTGCATCTAATGGCCCTTTATCAAACAYGATCAACCATTTATGAAAGAAGTCAGAATTTAAAGCTGTATTGGCTTACAGGCATAACTCCCCAAGAGCTTGTCTTTTGGCACCTGCCTCCAAGCCCTCCTGGAAAAATGACCCTGGATAAGGTGGCTGTGCTCCTTCAGCTGTCATTCCCTGCTGTGTGGGGATGGGCTGGGTTTCTGCTCTTTCTCTCTGGGGTGAGAGCAGAGCTTCAATGAAGAAATAGAGAAATAGCCACGATCCGTGGTACCGGGAATGGTTGGGACTGGCAAGTAATGTATTAAAATGAAGATATTTTGTATTAGGACACAGTCTGTTTTGGTAAGGGGTAGATTTTCCAAAGCAGACCCCTGCCTTCCTCCCCTCCCATGGGCTCTGCACTCCCCAGGCAATGAAGAGAACAGTTCAGCTCTTCTTTGAGAGGCAGCATCTGCTGGAAGGATTGCAGTGATGTGTTTTCTGGTAAGCTCCACATCATGAGTGTCAGGCACTGGCTGTCTTCAACTCTTGTTTGTTTCCAAGGAATTTGAGRGTGGAGTTCAATCTYCTGGTATCAAYGGGTAACATGTATTTATTGATATRTTTATTATATGTATATATATAAATCTGATACTTGTGAGAAGCTCKGTGCATATGGTGCTTAGAGAAAGCTCTGCCTGGGAGATTTGTTTCTTGTTTCTTCTCTCAAAGCAGAGGTTCACAGCTGACATCCATCATTASACACAGGTGAAATCACTAATGCTTTAAAAAAAGGGAAGAATTATGGAATTTTGGACATCCCCCTTCAGCACTGRTGAGGCTGTACCTCAAATCYRGTGTCCAGCTCTGGGCCTTTCGTCTCTAGAAAAACATTGAGGTGCTGGAGCCTGTCCAGAGAAGGGAATAAATCTGGGGAAGAGTCTGGAGCACAAATCTGGTGAGGAGCAGCTGAGGGAGCTGGGGAGCTCAGCCTGGAGAAAAGGAGGCTCAGGGGAGACATTCTCATTCTCTACAACTCCCTGGCAGGAGGGTGGAGCCAGGTGGGGGTCAGYCTCTTCTCCCAGGTAACCAGCGACAGGACAAGAGGAAATGGCCTCAAGCTGCACCAAGGGAGGTTCAGGGTGGATATCACAAAGAGTTTCTTCACTAAACAGTTGTCAAGCATTGGAAGATGCTGCCCAGGGTGGTGGTGGGGTCACCATGTCTGGAAATGTTCAAGAAATGACCGGACGTGGCAATGAGTGCCATGGCCTTGTTGACAAGGTGGTCAGTCAAATATTGGGCTTCATGACCTCGGAGGACTTTTCCAGCCTTAGTGATTCCACAATTCTTTGAATAGATGCAAGTTCTTTCTGAGTATTTAGGACAATATTTTAACTGCAGATTATTTTTTKCTGAAATATTTTCCTTTGAGAACCTGAAACTACCAGATGTTTCATTGTGATGATTAAACAGGAGAGACCAGCCAGTGACTCCCAGGTCATGACAAACAGCAATTTCTCTTGCTTTTAGTTCCAGTGTGGTTGGTGGGATTCCCAGTGTGATACTGGAGGAGTGTCCCTGCATGGAGATATTCCTAACCAAGCCTTACAACACCTTAAACATCTGTACCCTGCTCCAGCCATCACTGGCTGTGCCATGGAAGTGGGGAGATGTGTCTGAGAATGTTTAACCCGGGTATGTGCCACACTCTGCCCCACAACAGCTGCTAAAAAAGAGAATTGGCCCTTTCCATGGCTGGGTGTTAAGTGGAGAGGAAACCTGTGGCCTGTGGGAAGAAGACATAGAGAGATTAACTGGGTTTTTGCTCAGTTTTTCCCTCCCCAAATATTCCCATGATTTGAACACTATTGAACACCGAGACACCAAACAGTTAAGGCAGAGATTTTGGAGCGTGGGTAACTGATACTGGCCTCGCAAGGCTCCATGTTTGAGTGCCTGAATATGGATGTTGGTGCCTTGCTTCAGGCGCTTGGTTTGCAAATGCTGGTGTTGGGTATTTGCCAGGAATAGAATTGGAATCTTTTGACTTTGTGGTTTAACTCCTGGGCAGCATTTCTTCTTCTCAGTGCACTGTATCCCGTGCTTATTCATACGGAGAAAAAGCATGATACTTCCAGAGGGAAAATGATTTCTAGTGATGAATCAGAATATGTGGAATTTGAGGTTCTTGCATTGGGCTTTTTTTTTTTTTTTTTTTTTTTTTTTTTGAAGAAGGAGTGTTTTATTTTTRCAATTCATCCCTCTCTTGATTAATRYCCTTTGTAAGAGAGATCCTGAGCATTTGCTGAGCTCATGGATGACTTCAGGATTTCTGAGCCAGAGCAGGTAACTGCCCAGCCTGGTTTAGGACCTCCTTGTGCAGAACAGCAGAGCAGTTTCTGCTCTCTGGGGRAAGGTTACCACCTTGCCATCCCAAAACAGAACCTGTCAGCTGGCCTTTTGTGTCTCTGAAGTGGCAAGGAACAGATGGCAAGAACTGCATGGCAGGAGAGGGAAAGACTCCTCATTCTTTGCCTCTYTTCTGATGGCCTTGGTTTTCACAGTCTGGGGAAGAGGAAGAAAGGAAATAAATTGGACTTCTGGAAAATGACTCTTGTGCCTGGTATAGGCAGATGCCTATCATGCCAGGCATGCCCCTGGAAAGTTATCTCTGAGAGCTCTATGAATTTGGAGCATATTCAGAGCAGACTTACCTTGAGAGAATTTTGCTGGAATAATCACCCAGAAAACATGCCTGGGGTGAGGGTCCTCAGCAGAGTTAGAAGTCCACCAAAAGGAAAACCTGCCCAAAAGGGAAAGGGAGGCAGCAACAGGCTTGATCCAGGCAATCCTTCCCCAATCTATGTTCTTGTTTCAGAGCATATGGTTGTGAGAACCTCTCCATTAAGTGGTTATTGCTTTTTATTTTCACTATACAGACAAATTGTTTTTTCCCCCTCACTTCATTCTGGGAGACAGCTGAGCTGTTTTAACTGAAACTTTCCCAAATAACTCAGCCCCAGACAGAGACATTGGCTAGGAAAATATAATACCAAGCATAGTGAGTTTGGCAGTGTCTTKAGTAAATGAAAGCCGAATTTCTTAATGGAAAGTGTCAGGCACCCTTAACCATAAGTAGTATTAAAGCTCAGCCTATAATTATGCAAATGAAGAGGGGGCATCTTTGCCAACTGGACCTGTTTCCCAAACATTGCATTCACTTTTAAGAATCTGGAGTAGCTGCATGATATTTAACAAGGTGGTTATAAAATGAGGTTTTGAATGTGGCGTGAGCTGCCACTTAACAACAGTGAATAAAGTCTTTGTTGGAAAATGCCAGGTCAGATTCAGTCCCAGCGAGTYCTGGGGATTTGGGAGTGTGAGGGGCTTCAGAAAGTTTGGCAAGGTTTTTTCTGCTGGTACTAGAAACCAAAGATATTTTGACTGTCATAGTTTTGGAAAGCGAGGTAGGAGTTACAACTGTGTTGTGAAAGGCAAGTTTGATGAATGGAGATTAAAAGGGGCAATCACTGCTGCTGGGATTGGGATTTTGCACTGAGTGCGTTGAGCTGAGTAGGAATTGCTTTCTTTTGACTCTCCTATAAATACAATTTGGACTCTGGGAGGTTTCCTTCTCTTCTAAAGGAGTAGAAAGTTGCCAGAAGTGGAAACAAGTAGTTCTAACGCAGATAGTGAGCTGAGAATGGTGGCTCATATGTCTCACTTATGAGCTCAAAATTAAGGAGCTAAGGAAAGCAGCAATGTGTTCTTGCATTCTCCTTCCCTTCCTGGGCTGTGGGGTGGGGACAGCCACGGTCCATTTTGACATTTTCCCTTAACTAGGTTTTGGTGATTCCCTTGTTCTCTTCTGCTCTCTTCCTTTGGCATACTTKGATGTGGAAAAACTAATGCTATTTAGCTCGTTCTACACTCTTGGGACCATCTCACTCGGGGTTTACAGAGCTGCTCAGAATAGACGCTCCGTAAACCCTCCGGGCCGCGCGTCAATGGCAGTCGGCCATACACCGTGACACAGATGGCTCCTGCCAGTCTTTTTTTTTTTTCCTACAGAAGAAAGATGCCAGCATTAACTAATCCACAAAGCTCCCTCATGCTGGGCATCCACCCAGTTAGAGCGGTTTAAACCTCCATGGTGTTTTAAACGCTCTTGTTGATGCTGTTGCCTCGGTGCTCCGTTTGCTCGWGGTGCTGACTCCCAGCCTTTACGGGAGCACGGGTGATGGTGCAGCAGCACTGGGCCATGGGATGGGATCACAACAGCAGTTTTATGTTCAGAACACAGTTTATGCTCTGGGAAACAACCCACTGTGGTGGAAGGGCTCTTGTCAGACCTGCTCCTCTGGGTGTTTTTTAGGTGCAATCTTTGCTAGTGAAACAAGGAGTATTTTCCTTAGTTGTTTTCGGTCTGGGATATTGTGGTGCAGGCTATGCAGTGCATTTCAGTTTGGGTAAGGCTAGGATATGGCCTTATGGCTTCTATCTGGAAAGAAAGCCAGCCAAAATCCTTTGGGAATAGGATTTTGTGGGGGRGTATCCCTGGACACGAGGCATTAGTACTCTGAGCTCGCTGAGGGTAGGGAACAGCCCGAGCACTAAGCAAGTCAATCATTTGGATTTCTASAGGGGCAAGATAGAAATTACTGAGCAATTATAAGAGGTGGCAGATGACAAATAGAAATGCCTTTCTCTTAATTTTTCTGCAGATGATCTCATTTTACACCAGATCCTCAGCTGCTGTAGATCAGGCTACTCCCTTGAAGCCTGTGCTGATTTGCACCTGCTACAGAGCTGGCAGTGGCATGCTTGATTTTAAAAAGAAAATAATTGTGGTTGTAGTGTAAAATCAGCTTAGTTTTGGATTAGAGAAGCTTTCAGCATTTCAGTTACTCTGGAGGTTGCATACACCAAATGTTTGTGAAGCTGCAGGCTGACACACACAAACTCCTTTCCTGTCTTTCAGGTGAATCTGTATGTTCATCTGCTTCAGTGGCTGTTTTGGGAAATTCTCAGACTTCTCCCTAAGTGTTTTTCTGCATTATTTATTTTGAAAGCAGGGGTTTTAAAAATAATTCTTACCAGATCCATTTGGCTCCCTACCCTGTCCTTGAGTTTAACTCATTCAAGTCCCACTCTGTGATATCAGAATATGGATGCTGTGAGATATTGGATACTGCGCTGGCTAATTAAGTTGGAGTATAAATTCTGCTAAAAGATAACATTTTCCCCCCATCATTATTTTTTTTATTTTCTACATGCAGCTGAGAAGTCAGAGATGCTGTTGCTAAGACCACATCAGTTTTCCTGGGGTGCAGGGGCATATGCACAGACAATGCAGTCAGCACATCACGCTGAGGGTTACTTACAACATCCCTGTAATGCAGCTCATTTACATTGGCCCAGGGGAAGGGGAGAGCTGGAATCCTGAGCAGGCTCTTAAACTTAACCACATCTTGTTCAAGGCAGGGGGAAATATCCATAGAATKTGATAGCAGAGTGGTGGCTCAACTCCTCCAGCTTTTTTAAGAAGGCAAAAACAATGCACTTGCATATTTACATGGAATCCCCTTAAGGACATCTGTCATGCTGGAGATTAAACTAAATGTCTCTCCCCAGTTYAATGTTATGCCTTCAGGCAGCTTAAACCCAATAGATTTAGTAACTCTGCTCCAGATCCTAGATTACCAACACAGGCAGTTTTTATTCTTGCCCTTATTTTCCAGAAGCATAGAACCTTCGCTTGTAAATTACTGGCTTTGTGTGGRTTTTCTAGGACACTTCCACTTACGTTTTGGAGCCTGGCCCTATGCTGGATTTGTGGTTAGTGTTTTTTACATTAACTTCCAGCAGCCGTGCTTTCCTTGCTTCTATCTCCATATGGTGCATTAGGCAAGTTGAACTAAATTGAACTAATTTCCTTCCCTTCATTGTGATACACATCACAGGAGCTACATTTCTATCCATCACCTTTGATGCAGAAGTTTGTGTTGCCTTCATGATTTGAACTCCAACTACCACCCCAAAAAATTTTTTAAAAAACCAAACCAACCAAAGAGCAGAGAGGTAAACAGCTATTTGAATGCTGCTATGTTGACTTCTAGAACCAAGTTTGCTTTCCATACTCAAGGAATTACTCATTTTTGCTGTCCTGCTGCCACTGAGTGCTGTCTGTAGCATGGAATCATTGTGCTCAGCCTTGTGCTCATGCACATTTCATTGTGCTCAGCCTTGCTTGTTTGCACACTGTGTGGCCTGGGAAGCTTGGCTGAAGCGTTTGAAAATAAGTGTTAATTTGTGGAAGAAGAAAGGATTCCTTTGAAGGAGGAAGCTGCAGAGGTTTCCTCAGTGGAGGCATCACCTGGTCAGTTGACTTTGCAGCCATAGATGTGTCTCCATTAATGAAATTGARGGAAAACAAACAGCAGACATTTAGGACACCTTCTGCAGGATGAGGTTTCCAATTCMCAGTTTTCACCAGTTGGTTACAAASAASCCAGAATTGAACAGTAACTCTGTCACCAACGTCAAAATTCCCCCTGGCAAGAAGGAGAGGTTTTTTATCAGGAGCCTGTTGGCAGGTGTTTCACAGAGAGCAAAGGATTATCTCCTTCAAGTGACCGTTTATAAAGCCAGCTTTACTCATTAGATGTAAAGTTCAGTATTCTGCCAGCAACTTCCACATTTGTGAGCTGAATGTCCCATCTTGTGGCAATTCCTGCATTCTACAGTGTTCAACTTGCCCACRTATCCTTAAGGCAATCCCAATAAGYGAGGCAGGCATGAATCCCCCTTTCTTTCTCTGTTTATCCTTGATGCTTTTAGGATAATGTAGAGTTGCCAATCCAATGTGTTATTTTGCAGTTTCTGCTCACGTGTCCAAGCCCACAAGACTCAAATTAGACACAACAATCTCAGATCAGGCTTACCCAGTCAATTCTTTGACTTCAGTCATTAGCAGTGATGGATGAACATTCCTCATAACCTATCTTCCAAGATGCTTCCAAATGAGCAGCCCCTGGTCAGTGTTATGGCTCTGCCACGCATGCTGTCACTCTTTCCCCTTGCTGTCTGGTTAAACTATAAAACTTGAACCTCATCAGGCAAGCACAGAATTTGCTGGGGCTCTTAAAACACCTCGTTAGCTATATAAGGGCTTTCAAGGCTCTTAACGGATTTCTCCATTAAACTCATAAATTTCTCCATAAATTCCATTTTTTTATTTGAATCCTAGTCAGTACCACCAACTGTGGCATCATCAAGGAATAAATTAAGACTGCTGGGAGSCTTTTCTTGCCAGTCCTTCCTATTAAAGCTCAGATGAAATGGTTTGCAGTGGGGTTGGTGCCCATGTGCACATCTCCATGCAGCACCTCCAGAGCCTCTCTCTTGCATTCTGGCTGCATTCAAGGGGGGCTGTTGCATCCTGTTGATCCACCTTTCCCCAGGCATCCAAAGGGCCCTGTCCTCCCATCCCTTCCTGTTCTGTACACTGCTATCCAAAGCACACATGCATTGACCTCCAAATGGTTGAACTGCATTGGATTTGAGATAAAATTTAAAAAAGCAGCAGCAAAGCTGTGTGTGATAGCTCTTCCTGAATGAGCACCCAGTAACCATGCAAAAAGATGACAGAGTGGTCAGTGGGAGTCTGTCCAGTGCAGAGAGCAGAGGAAAGGTGGTGAAAATGCTGTCCATGGCATTTGTGCCTCTGTGGAGRTTGTAATCACAGAGGTTTGCAGAGGTGAGGACACATAATCCTGCATGAAGGATGAGCAGGAAAGAACTGCCTTGGGTCTGCGGGGCATTTACCTGGGTGGTGGATCCTTCTCTGTATGAGCTTTGTGTTGGATAGAAGGACAAATAAACCCTACTTTTCACCTCCCAATTGTTTATAAATTGCACAGAAACAAAGTTTGGTATGTTTATMAAGAAGGAAACAGAAATATAAGGACAAGGAGAGTGATGTCCCACTCATGGGTATCAGCCCACGGAGTGGGCTGCTTAGGGGAAGAATTAGGTATCTTAAGATATATATCAGGACAGCTGCACTCGGCCCCCTCATCATTTCCAGTCTGTTTGTTTGGTTCCACACTAACCTTTTAATATTCAAATCCTCCTRTGGCAAGACATTCCCCAGTTCAGCTAAGCTCCATTGCAGCCCTGCAGCTCCAGATGCACCTGACAGCTCTGAAGGRTCTCTGGCTTTTTTGGGGGGAGCTGTGCTTCTGTGGCACCTCCATTTCCCAAGTGTAACCACGGGAAAGTGCCCAACTTATAAGGACCTAGAACAAAGCTAAGGTCTTTAATTTGTAATTGGAAATGCTGAAGATGCTCAGCTGAGTGTTTCAAAAGTAAAAAGCTGTAACAAGAAGTCTGGGTAACTGAAGAGGGATAATTCCGTGGTCCTGAATTGAGAGCAATGCAAACATGGTGCTGCAYAGAAATGAGCTGTGTAAACACCTTGTGGGGATGGGGGTGGCCCTCCCCAGATCTGCTTGCATGAACTGTAGAATTTATTCTGTGTGACACAAAAAGGCASGGGCAGTATTTTAAGGAGGGAAAGAAAAATTTCAGGGGTTAGAGCCTGCATTTAAACTCAGCCTGCAGGAACAGTTTACATAACCAAAGCTGACTGTATCATTAAGGTGGCCCCTCATGAGTTCATCCAGTTCTAATTATAAAGCCACATTATTACACTCTGTGGAWATATCAGAYACAGAATATGAACCCAAGAGCAGTSCTAGAGGTTGCAATCTTCACAGTTAGGTATTTCCTCGCTCTGGAATTGTTAAGAGAATGAGTCAGATAAACAGAAAGGACCTGGCTCTGAATTAAACTCTGCATCTCTCAAAGTTATGGTGCTTTCATTGCTCTCGTCCTTTCCAATTACTCTAAGACTTTTTTCCTTTGTGAAAGACTTAAATATACCTCAGAAGCACCACTTTCAAATTCCAATAGGTGATTTCAAAGCCTCATTAACAGAAGCCAAGGTGTGGAGAGCACATGGWTCGCGGGAGGGATCCAGATCACTGCAAATCTGCAGAAATTCTGTGGGTTTGGGAGCGCCACAGATTTGCACCAGCTGGGAGTGCAGACTTGCCTTTCCACCAGCACATATGCTAACCCTGGCAGAGAATTGGAGCCCAGATTGTGAAGTGCTTCCTCACAAGGATGAGCAGCTACTCGTAAGCAGTTAAATTGACTTCACTGGGCCTCTTAGGTGAAGAGCTCCTTACYGGGGAGAGTGCAGGGATCACAACGCAGCCCTTGATTTTTATCCTGTACATAGCTGCTGGGTTTGCTCAGTGCTGTGAATGATCATCGTTTTGCAATGGATGACCAGAGTGGATGATGAGATCTGAGATTAAAGGAATCAATACCTGCTAACACAAAAAAAAGAGAAAGAAAAATTCCTTTTACCTCAATTCCATTACCTCCCCCTAAAGAGATGTTCCTTCAGCTACATGGCAGCAAAAGCAGATMCGTGGTTCTGTTTCACCAAGCCATCAAACATTATAAAAGTCAGTTATATAAACATYTGAAGCTGGTGACATTTGATTCCAGGGCTGTGTGGGCAGCCTCGTTTACAGCAGAGTTTTCTAAACAGGCAATCCAGTTTTCCAGGTAATTAAAAATGTTTGCACAGGCTAGTAGATTTATCTTTTGAAACCATTTCAGCACTAGTGCTCTCCAGAGTGGTATCAGTTGACACAGTGCATAATCTAGAAGAGACTAATTGCTGCATGATTTCTAATTTTTCTGCAGTCATGTAAATGAGCTGGAGCCTGCACAGGTGGAGCCTGTTAGAGTGAATGATTTTGCTCTCATGTTGTTATCTTCATTTGCTGTTGTCTTATCAACTCAGAGTAGGGAAATCTGCTGTCATGAAAAGCAGGCGAGGGAACAATGTCTGACTGAAAAGTCTTGTTTCATTATTTTTTAATTCATACAGTACTACCTGCCTAATGCAGTTTTCTGATTACCATGAGAGGCAGCCAGTAATGCAGTTTTATTCAAATAAGGAAAGCAGTGCTTTAATTTAAGCTAAGAAATCATCCACATTTCTTACCAGGCAACAAGGATTGTGATTCAATAATACATGAATTTAATAATGCATAATGGTAGACTTTGCAGGTACTAAATAGCAAGATCAGAATGAATTAGTATGCTATGTTGTTCTACGGGAGTCCATCTCCTTTGCGCATGTGCTCTCCCTCTGTCCCTGTTTTGCTTTTCCTTGAGCTATTTCCCTAAGAGATGGGATAAACAAATTGAGTTTTAGATCTTGAAACCCTCATTACAGATCTCCTAAAACCCTTTTAGGCTGTATAAGGAAGACTAATAAAATACTGCGTGCAGCTGTCCCATGCTATGCAGAACCCYGGGTCTGCAGCAAGAAAGYCGAGTGTTTTGCTGRCTGTTTTCCATGMAGGAAGTTCTCAGGAGACCTGAGMAGYRGGGYRCTKCTGTGGCTYCTCTTAGAGGGWCATCCCAAGATCTAAGTGCTCTGTRGTTWCRAGTTTGGAGCTTKTTCCAAGCCTAAATAAACTCAGTGCCATTGTTATCCATCTACATGAGAAGGTGTTCTCTTTCCTTGGGCTTCCACCCCGGCAGGTTTCAGATGGCAATCACACTTTGAGTGTGTGATGACACAGTGGCTCTGCTCAATTTACATTGATCTGCCTTGGGTATCCATTTCGTTACACACAGGTTTCACGAGCCTTTAAAAACCTGTAGATAATGGGGAGATGCGAGATGAGAGGAGAATCTGTGTTTACATCTTCTAACCAGTGTAGCTGAGTTAGGAACTGATCCCCCAGAGCTTCCCTCTCCCTCCTTCAKCAGCTGCAGCTGGCAGGAGTTTCCYCCTCTCGTGGTTAGGATGGGCTGCTGAAGAGACAGTCCTTGTCCTTGACCTCTGTTCATCAGGGATGACCTCCAGCTGGCTGTTCAAACCAACCTCCTGAGCATCCACTCTTTTCTGCTCCTCGAAAAAGGAGGCACACAATCCTGGCACAAATACAAAATTAGGGCATGCCTTCTCACTCYGATTCTCCTGTKTTKYRGTCCTTGAYTTCAYGTGGCTCCCTCTCAGACATTGCCCCCAGTTCCTCACCATCTCAATGCCTCTGTTTCACCCAGGTCTCCTCTTGGAAAGGTTTGGGGTTGTGTTATTTTGTGTTTCTTTGACGTTCTTCAGTGCAGTGAGTCCTGCATTCCAGCTGGCTGGCTTTGCTGGCAGCTGTCTTTGTTTCAGTTGAGAGGGGTGCTGTCACCACAGTCGGGCACGAGCCCCCAAACATGGGCTCATCTGGAGGCACAGCAGCTTGAGAAAATATCTTTTTTTAGGAGCACATCAACAAGCACAGAGCAAGGAGGAAAAGCAAAAAGAGCCGTGGTCCCCATTCTGCTCTCATCAAAAGGGTATGAAGATCTCASTTAGTTTCCATTCTGCAGCCCTCAAAAATGTTTCCTCACTGCGATCCCGTTGGTTTAAATAGACTTATTCCTGATTCACACTGTCCTCATATGTTTATAATAAAAATTTTTACCAGTGCCATCCCTGCAGATTATTCAAACTGAAAGAATTTTTTCAGAACAAATTCGACTTTCATCATTTATGCTCCTTGTACAGCCCTTGCATTTCACTCATCASAAGCAATAAAAACTTACTGATCAGTTTCACTTTTATTTACAATCCAATTAATTCCCTGGCACAACGGCATCCTGTTTAGGTTCATGACATTGGAATAAATTGATCAGACTTTTTTTTCTGTTTTAAAGCAACCTACTTCCATTGGTTTTTTTCTGCTTTTTTTTTTTTTTTCTTTTTAAGTTGATCATCTCCTTTTATTGGCAGTTTAGGAAATAAAACATTTGTATTCCTTAATAGCATTCCTCCTAATTCTAAAATGCCTCTGGGAAAGCTCTGATTAACTGTACTACATTCAAATGTAGAATTATCTAATTACTGTTTCCATACCGAGAACTTCCAGAAGACAGGATTATGCTGTTTTTAGCTCCTTTGTRTTTGGAGAGCACTTCTGTGTAATATCTGTGTGTAGAGGCTGCACAGGGACGTGTGTAGGGCAGGGGGCACACAGACAACAAATACGTGGGTGAAGAACTACCAAAGGTGACATTCTGTCCCTTTTCTATCCAGGCTCTTTTGCTTAATATTAGTTTTCTTTTCAGCAACAAATTTTATTCATCCTCTGCGGACAGCAGCTTGCTCGAAGTTGTAAAATAGATTTCCTCTCACATTGTCCTGTTCAATAAASCTCTTGTTCCATTGTGGAATCCTGGAAGCCTTCTCTGGGGACAAAGCTAGAATGTGGAATTCATTACGTATTGCCCAGTGCTCCATGTGAAGAGCTCCTCTGGATTCCTTCGACACAAAAACCTGCTTTATACCATTGCAGGGGCTTTTGAGAATTTTGAAGTAAATCCAGCTCARAGCTGGTATATCAATGGCAAATCCTCTTAGCTCTGGTTACAGGAGATCAGGATGCTATTTCAGCATTCATATTTGGGAGCTGTTCCATTAACACCTACAACAGTAGATGCGGATATATATTTGGCTGCTGTTTAGGAGGATCTGTTTGATGACTTATCCTGAAGACAGAGTTTCAAATTCTGCTTTTACTTGCAGCTAKGTATCTCCATGGAGGTTGCTAGTTTAACATTTCCAGCACATCATCATCTCYCTGCCAAGGCAGGGACACTTAGCTCAAAGGAGACACTCTCTGTCTTAAATCATCGAYGCTGTAACCTGTTAACATCCTCGTTTCCCTAAAATGTCCTTATTCAGAGGTGCAGTCCTCAGATGTGGATTCACTGCAGGGAGTAGTCCTCACGGCTCAAGGCTTAAGGGACCCAGAGGTATGGTTTTCCCTGAGAAACCCTGTTTTAGAGGATTGTCAAAGCTGAATTATGTCAGTGCTGAAAATCGTATTTCATATTTTCTCCTGGTTTGGAATGTAGGAAAACTTTSCAGACATTATAATTATAGCTCAACAGTGAGTTTAAATAGATTAATACTTATCAACTTGTTGCCCTTTCCCACTGTCACTGTCCTCCATCAGCTCATCTAAAAGCCTTGAAGGGCACAGGAATTTTGGCTGATTTCAAAGCTGGCTGCTGGTGGGGCACAATTTCTACCAGCCCATTGCTTKCTTTGGGTCTACATTGGTCTTTTCAAAGGTCTATGTTCTGGGCAGCTGCAGAGATGAGAAATCTGTGTGTCTGTCTTGTGGTATGCAGTGATGGAAAGAGTTTTTACTAGGGTAAATATTTCCCCCACTAACAATATTGTGGGGCAGAAGAGATGGTAGGGAATCAATGTTGCTTGTGTGATTAACCATTTGTGTAGTTTATATAACTTAAATTAATGCATCTCTTTTAAATACCAAAACAATATGCAGTTTAATTTAAGCTGTTATTTTCCTGGTTTTCTTGAGAAACATTTCCTGTGTTTTRTATCAGAATTTCCCTAATGAACTGACCTCCTGTCCTCATTGTCAGCTCATTCTTCTTCTTTAACCATCACTCTTCTGATACTTGATGATTTTCATCTGCTTTCATTTCTCCCTTGATTTTGCAATTCCTCAAAGCATGCATTCAAAGAAAATCCTCAGTTCYCCCTTAAAGAGCTGGGCTTTCTGTYTAGAWAAGACYGYTAAGATGTGGCCATTAGATAGTGTCACACCCATGCAGGCGTAAAAAATGAGTTTTKAAGTAGAGTATTTTCAGTATATCACTCATTCTCAGCTTATCCTATGATTTCTGGGTGACTGTCCTGTGATTCTGAGAGGCARGARGCTGCAAGTTTGGTTTCTTGMRTGTGTGTGTGTTGGGGGATGGACAGTGAAGCTCAAAGCACTGATCATTTTTAGTGGGGTTAAGCACAAATGGTTTGAAGTTTTCTGGGTTTGTATTCTAAAGGAGCTTAATTAGTATCATTAAAATGCAAAGGGTTTTTTCTTTGAGCTGTGGAAGTTGGAGTGTCATGAATTGTGTTTATCACCGTGGGGCATTTGAGGTCGGCACAAACATCCTTTGCTGTCTGAACATGGAGCCATAGGTGCCTCTTGTCTCCACAGAAATTCCAGTGGAAATGGGAGAGGGAGCAGAGCCAGGGTAGGTGGGAGATGTCCTCGTGGAGCAGCGTGAGGCACTCCCAAACCCCCACTGTGGGGGAACCACAGCTGGATTTTGTGACAAAGAGATCGGTTTGTCTACAAGGGAAAAGGTAACAGAGGAGACTGCGGAAGAAGGGAAGGCACAAAGTGGRGGTGAAGATGGGCCACAAACAGCTTTGGAGAAGGAAGGAGAATTTGGAGGTTGAGTCTGCATGTCCAGACTAGTGTTTACAGCTGCCCTGTGAGGTTTCTGCTCTGGATTTAACCTTCTGGCTGAGGSGGTCCTCATCTGGAGCTTGTCAGGCTTGCAGGGCAGTGGCTGTCTCTGGAGCTGTTCTGAATCCATGGGAATGAGGGGTGAACCATTTATCTGGGTTTTGGTATTCACTCTCCTCCTAATGTGTGTTTTCTCTGCTCCTGTAATTCCTTCCCTTTCTTTCATTCGTGTCTCAGCAGTGAAATGATGTGATCAGGAGCTACCCRTCTCAGATGTTTCGTGGGTACACCAGGAATGTTCTGGGACAACTTTAAGGATAAAGCCATCCCGGAAAAGGATGAGGCAGAGCATTATAAAATCAATGATAGCAATCTTTTTAAAGGACAAAGTTGTACAATGTTTGAGTGACAAGATTCCTTCTTACAGCACAACTCTCCATTTTATAATTTGGTCTCCAGATGGCTGTGATTATTCTCAATCTGGAAAAAGTATATTAATGAAGATTTGGGGGTTTTAAATTGCATGTGATAAGAATTCTCTTTTAATTGAAGCTATTTTTTTTATTTTGTTCAGTAATAAATTCAGCAGGGAATGGTAGACCCTTCCTACCAGAGAGGATTGATGTCATCTTCTCAGCTTGTCAGCTTGATCATTTGGAAATGCGGGGCAATTTGTTTTCTTTAAATATCCAGGTAGAAAAGAAAGACACCTGCTGAAGTTAGTTGAGGCTCAAACTCTGTACTGGGAGAATGACACAGCCCATGAGATGGGGGCTCTTTTGTACTGGACAGAAATAGTTTCAAGAAAGTGAAAACCATGAATACTGWTATCAAGGGAGAGGAAATTAAGGGAAGGAGGCTGGCCTGTTTTGATGGGAGGGGACAAAAAAAAGAACAAGAGTAATTAAACCTAGAATTCCTTTTATTTTCTAATAAAGTAGACTATCCCTTCCTTATTTTTTTTTTCTTGTGGCCTGGACTTGCTTGATTTTGGTGCCTCCTAGCTCTGCCTTCTTGGAAGACAAGATGAGAGAATAAGAATTGCCCAGCTTTTCTCTTTTTCCTCCTATCAGAATCTGCTCTAACAAACCTTCCAGAGGGTCCTTTTCTGTCTGTCAGGTCACAAAGCTTCTTTGTGTCAAGGCAGGCCCAGTGTCCAGTTCTCACTGCTGTAACTTTGTATTTTAAGTCAAATTTTTTAGGGCTTGCACGCACCATATTCTTCAGCCACCCTCAATGGAGGATGTACTTTTTTAGTGAGGAAATGCTGTATCGTGGCACATCACCCTTGTGTCTAGGAGAAACAAGACTTGGGTTTTTTTGTTACATTTTGTCATTTCAGGTGGAAAGAAAGAGAAAAATCTTGTTGAGCGCATGTTCTTTCTGCAAAGGATAACGATGGTGGATTTTAACATCTCATTTTAAAACTTCTCCTCTCTCAAGACACCTCCTTTCTGATTAGACTGAATGTCAGAGCATCACATTTGCTGTTTGTTAGGGCAGTACTATCCCCCAGACAGCTTCAGAAATTATGCTTAAGGAACTCAGAGGTAAAGGTACTTTTTGGGTTTTGTGAGATGAGAAGGAATCCAGCCAGCCCTGTTGGTCAGGAAGTCACTGGGAACAGAATGACTGTTCAGGTCCAGGAGATAAAAATTTACTTCCACAACACGGAAACACATGGCTGCTCTTGCGACAGCAATGGATCTGCCTGGAAATGTAACAACTCGTAAGACATGGAACCGAAATTGTATTGTTCAGGAGTGGAACAAATTAATTAGGCTAAATGGAGACTTTGGCTGTCATTACCCCGGTGAGAAAATTCACAGGCTGCCTTCTTCCAAAAGCCTTCCTCCTTCTGCCCACATGGACTGGGGTTTTCTGTGCCTTTTTTGCTCTTTGCCTCTCTGTCCCCAGTCCCAAGAGCTCAGGCACTGCTGTTTCTTCCCTGGATAAAGGACCAGCACCCAGCAGTGAGGAGGAGCTGGAGTTGAGGATGTGTCTTTCCAACCTCCGTGACTATTCACAGAGTCACAGTTTCTCCTCCTCATTGAACTTAATCCCTCCTTTGAGCTCTTTTCAAGCTWTTCTCGCTGTGCTGCTCTCTATTCCATCCCTGCAGTGAGAGGGATGCCATGAACCTGTAAATAGAATATTCCTGGAGTGGGGAGAGACCCTCTTAGCTGCTTTCAGGAGCAGAGTTGAGTTTCACTGCTGTGCTGACTGTGATTGTGATGATTTCCTCATGTTAAATTGCCAGGTTCTTGGAGGAATTCTGGCTGTGCTGCTTCTAATTTTTATTATTATTATTATTATTATTTTAAGTTTCTGGCTTTTTTGCAAACAGGAATGTATCAAGGGAAGATGAAGGATGCGAAGAAGTAGCACCATTGAGATTAAAGGGACCAAATTTTACCAGCAATCACAGCAAATATCTGACTTGCTTAAGTGAAGCCAATTACTGTATTATTGCCTCCTTTTGCACTATGCACAGTAGGGATGTCACTGGATAATGGTTTGCATGTAGAGTTAATCACTTTGATGCATTTCTGACTGATCCCAGCAAATTATGTTTTGGTTCCACTATATTAAACACAAGAGCAGGGGATTATCATTAATAAATCTAAGGCACAGCATGCATAAATCTTGAATAAATCAAATATCAATTACATAGGCAGTATCTGCTGACATCTGCTTTCATCAAATAATATATTTGAAATAGATTTTATTCCACTTTGTTGGAGTCAAAGGAATGTTAGACTGGTGTGCAAAGACCCTTACTCTAAAGAGTTGGGTTACGTAGGAGTGCTACTGCTTGCTGAGCAACATAAAACAGTTCTTTTATTTTTTTTTTATTGCCTTTCATTTTTAGACATAAATAGCACGCTGGTTTCACGGAGCAGCTCGCACAGTAAAGGGAGGACTTGTACCTTTTGGGAGAAGCTTTTCTGCGCTTTCTCTTTTCAAATATTTAATAAGGGATGGTTCTGACGAGGCTTCYGTGCCCTCACAATGGCTGGGCCTGGGCGGGGTGAACCAGGGATTTCCCTGTGGGTTGTGACAGGTGGAAAGAAAGTTGGTTAATGCCCGATTTCAAGGGAATTGCAGCAAGAGAGGAGGATTAGGTGTGGGCAGAGCTCAGCGGCTGTGGGTGTTGAAGGCCTGTGGGCAGGGTGAGTGTTTATCTGCGAACACATCACCATGGCTGCCGGGGGCAGGTGGCAACACGCAGAGCAGGACTTCAGSGCCATGGGGAGGCCTCCTCGGCTCTCCTTCCTCTTCCTCGCYGCAGAAGCGACTCCTTCCATTGTGGGTGAGGGGTTTGGAGGCACACGGGGAGCAAACCTGCTGCTTTTTGTTCCTGTACCGCCCCAGGGTTTCTCCCTGCTCCTCCCTTCAGTGGCCGAGCAGCTCTTCCAACAGGGCGTGGAGCCAGTCTGGAATATGATGCTGTAAACCTGTGTAAATGCAGGGTCCTCAAATATTTTGGCTTCTCCTTTACTCTCCTTTTCTCATCAGTTCCCTCTTCACCTCATTTCCAGACTGATGGAGGCTGTGGTGTGGTGACCAGTGACAGGACCCGAGGGAATGGCATGAAGCTGAGTCAGGGGAGGTTTAGGTTGGATATTAGGGAAAGGTTCTTCCCCCAGAAAGYTCTTCTCCAGGGTCACAGCACCAACCCTGACAGAGTTCAAGACACATTTTGACAATGCTCTCAGGCACAGGGTGTGATTGTTGGGCTGTCCTGTGCAGGGCAATGAGCTGGAACTCAGTGATCCTGATGGGTCTCTCCCAGCTCATCATTTTCTGTGATTCTGCATCTCTGAGAACCCCATAACATGAGAGCACATTCTCCTATTGAAGAAAAAACCCAGACAAGATAAAACAAACATGATCTGAGCACTTCCATTCCCAGCTCTGCTCAGCCTGCTGAAGTGCCATGTTGGCCTTAGCTCCATCTTCAGAGGTTGGAAATGCTGCTTAACAAGGCCAGTGGGTCTGCAAGTTTCATTTCATGGGCTCTCTGCACAGAAAAAAATAATCTGAAGACCTTGGGGACAGGACTAGACGCTTCTCCCGGGTTTTCTGTAATACAATTAAACTTGTACACAGATGTTTTCAAATATGTGCACACCCCATATTGAGCACACGTAGGTGGATTTAGTTTTCTAATGTTGGTTCACCATTTGTGCAGTGTGCTTCTTTGTGAAAGAAATTATTTCTTTTCTGTCTGGACATCTGTTGAGTGTGTTAATTCTGAGAAAATATGCAGATATCAAAATTGTATTATGTGATCACCAAGCCAGAAGGAAAGTAATAGTTTTTCTCAGATTTTTTTTTTTTTTAAAGATCTGTCAGCCTCTAAATTAGTAATTTCAACAAATTTTCAGTTTCCTTTAACTTATGTATTAACAGAAGTGAAAAAGTTGCTTTCCTATGGATTCATGTATTTAAGTACAGCCTGCTTTCTCTGGTGAATAGTCCTGAAAGGCACTGGGAGCCTGGTCCAATTTGCAGCCAGTGCAAATCTTCACCCTGATTCCTCCAGTACCACCAGCAGGTCTGTGGACAGCACAGCACTCAGAGAGTGGAAAGTTAAGAAGTGTATGTGTGAAGAATTTATAGGAGTGCTGTCCCCAGGGAAATGTTTTGAAAATATCTGATACTTGATATAATGTACTGCATTCCAAATGAAAAAAAAAAAAAAAAAAAAAAACCACCTCTTTAGATGTGTTTTTCTGAGCCCCAGGGATGTCCTCTGGCAGAGATGGTCCAGCTGTATCCAGAGAGGGAGGGACTCTGCTGCAACTAGCAAAAATAAATACAATAAAATAAAAATTGACACAACTGCTGCTTTTGTTTTGGGAATGGGAATATTTAAGGTGTTTGGCAAGAACRTTTCAGGCTGGTGTTCTAGTCTGATTCCTTTCTTAAAAGAGAATAAATTACAATATAAAACTTTAAATTCTCTTCCCATCTGCCTGGTATGATTCCCATTGCCTTCTGTGGACATTATGCCTGTGCAATTGGAGACAGGTTCTTGTTCCCCTTTTCAATTTAACAAGTCCTATTATTGCTGTCAGGTAAAATGATGTGAATCTGGGGGTAACAGTATGAATCTGCAGTGGTGTAACCTTGTTATAATTGCCCTGTTGCAGAAGGATCTGTATTTTGCCTGAAAATMGGCAATATTCAGCTTTTCCTGTCACATCTTTTACATGTTTGGGGTTGTTTTTTTTTTACAGCTTTAAAGAAAATTCAGAGTAACAACTGGTCTGTAAGGCAGAGATCTTCTGTATGAGGAAAGGATCCAGAATGTTGAAACAGATGTTACTCTAACTGTAGGAAAACTGGACCTGGCCCATGCCACTGCATGAGAGGATCTGTAGAGGTAGATGAATGTGGTTTTATTCTCTCACAGAGTTTCAAATCTTTTTGATTTGACATGGGTGGTGTTTGTGGCACCTTGTCTGCTGCATGTACACATGTGTGTGTGTGTGCCWGGGGAAAGCAAAAGCTGAGAGCAGGGAGGGATTTCACAGCCAACATTTGCAGCCAAATCACATTTCTAAGTGCAGAGAGAACAGCAATTTAAATTTGATTTTTTTTTTTCTTTTTCTCTAAGGGAGGCATGTGAATCACGAATTTGATCTCACTATATCACAACCATCTTGCCCACAGRTCAGGAAGGTGGCTTTCCATTTACATTTCATACAGCCTCATTCTTTAATTTGCTGATTTTTTTTTTGTCTTGCTGGAGTTTTGTCACCTGCCACTAGTCTGGAATGGATCAGATTTTCCAGCTCAGTCATGAAGTTAGAAGATGCAAAATAGGGGGAGGTGAAGGGAAAGGTGGAGGCAAGCCCAAAACACTATTGCCAACTCCATGAGGTAGATGAGAGCAGCCAGAGTTGCCAGCAAGGAGAGCATTGCCTGCTGCTCCTGGGCTTCGGGTCCCAGTTGTGTCAGTGCAGAGGGATGGATGAGCAGACAGAACATGAAGAGATGCTGAGTGTGGTCTTCCACACTGCTTGTCCTTGGGGCTGATCCCAGTCCCCTGTCCTCACATCAGTTATCAAGGATATGACAAAAGTAGCTCCTGGCACATCAAGCAGCTCACTTCAAGGAGGAACTTTTTCTGAAATGAGCATGTCCATAAGATTTTGTGGAATTTGAGTTGAAAGGAAAAGAAAATAAAACACACATTTTTGTGTAAGATGGTGGGAGATTAAAAATACTGTCATTTGCCTGACTTTGTTTCTTTTTCTGTGAGTTTAATTGCTATCTGGCAATTACTTAAAGTGGCTAGCARCTATAATGCAAGTATTTACAGTCATTAGCAGCTCCTCATGTTGGAAAATAAGCCTATTGAGTATCAAATTAAGCCAGACTGCTTAATTAATACCATCTCATGGCTGTCCTAAAGAAATTTCCCTTCTCTGCAGGTCTGCATGGATGGCAGAGTACACACTCACAAGCTGCTCTGTGGGCTTTGAACCAAGCTGGCATGACGTGTTTCTGAAAGCAGCAAGATTTGTGTAGTGCAGGCAGTTTCCAGGGCCTTACTTCTGCGAGGATGGATGTGGCAGGCTTCCCAGATCYTTTATATTTATTTATTTATATGTACAGACACATAGATAATCTGCCTTTTAGTTAATTAGCTAATGTTTGTAAAGTGCTTTGAGGATTAAGTGCTGTGTAAGTGCTAATTATTATTATTATTATCTCGCTGTGTGTCTTAGTAGACAAGGTCAACCAAGAAGACAGCGGAGAACGTATCTGCTAATAAAGGCTGCATAGGCTGTTTGCTCCTCATTTTTCTTGCCTTTTCCCCACCCCTGGGACAGAAGATGGTGTTAGACAGCAGGAGGGACCTCCCTAATGGTGCAATTTGGTGAAACCCATGACTGGGCTGCCCAGGGAGCCCAGTAGTGTCTGCTACTGGGTATCCTTGAGAACAGGAGAGACAAACCAGTGTCAGGGAGGATCTAAGTGTGGCTGGTCCTGCCTCCAAGGACCAGGGTGTGTGGGGTGGTTACTGGAAGTCCCTCCAAGGCACAGATTGTGGTGGCTGCCTTCTGTAACCTGTCAGTTTGGTGCTGTCCTGGGCCCATGCAAGTCACAATGCCCGTGAGCTAAAACTGCWAGGCATGGGAAGGGTTGTGAAGCATTGGAACAGACTGCTCAGGGAAGTGGTAGAGTCACCATCCTTGGAAATGTTTAAAAAATGTGTGATTGTGTCATGTGAAGACATGGTTTGGTGGTGAACATGGTGGTGGTGCTGGGTTGATGGTTGGACTTGATGATCTTAGAGGTCTTTTCCAACCTCAATGATTCTATGATTCTAAAATGTGCAGGTGTTTCTGGTCCAGCAGGGAAACCCCACAGAGGTGTTGAGGTTTTGCTTGCAATCCTTTTAAAACACCACAACCTGGAATTTCTGCCCATGGACCCCCAGATCTGGCAGCCCATGCGTGAGCACAAATTGGCTTTTCATTTGACACAGATTAACAATGATTTTAGCACTGCTTTGCTTCATTTATGAGGCWCCAGGTGCCAGCAGAGAGGTGCTGTGCTGCCTACATGGATTGTTCCTCTATGCCTTTACCTTCCACCAAGAGAGAGTTTTCCCATTTTCACGTCTCCCTGGCTTGGTACCATGTGAGTACCTGTCAGGTGCAAAAAGAATGATACAGTGGGTATGCAGAGTGCCTTTCAGTCTTCTTTATGATGTGCAGACATTAAATAACCCTCATAAAATCTTTTCAAGCAGAATGGATGTTTGTATTTAATACAYACACATAAATATATTCAGAGAACTCTATGTCCCAAAGAAAGAAGTAACAAACCAAAGCAATGAAAGGTTAAAGAGAAGCCCCATTTTGGTCAGATGTCGTCCATGAGAACAGCAAAGCAAATCACATTTCTTGATTTCTGGGCATCTGACTAAGATTTAATTGCTCTTAAATGTTTATTTCCCCACTTGCACGAAGGTACATCCATGGTAACAYGGGTGTATGGTGCCGTCATTTGATGTGGTGTTTGGTTAAGCATATCTTTAATTGCTGGCAGGTACTAACTGGTTCTCACAACTTCTGTCAGCCAAAATTGAACTATAGCTCTTTTTCTTCTTTACCAAAAGAAGAGGTATCTGATTTTGGCTTCCTGGCACCCTTTTATTTGTTTTTGTTAAGCTTTTGTTGAAAATATGGATAGGGGAAAGAAGGRATATTAGTTAAAGCTCTAGATGTGGTAAGTATAAAGTACTCCTTTCACTTTAATATGATTTTCTTCATTTTTCATGGAAGGAAGTTTTTAAAAGCTTCATTTTAGCTTTAAARTCTCTTCAAATGACCTTAAATCAACAGGATTAATGATTTTTGTGGGGAGAAAACAAACACAGTTGAGGTAGTCTGGAGTTACTATATCTGTTCTTGCAACTGAAGTTCAAGCCTTTTTTCACGACAAAGCAAATGCACGTGAAAGGGGAAAGGGAAGATGAGGGAACAGTCAGCACCAGAGACAGAAATGGTTTTCTTTTGCTCATTGGCTGCTACAGTCTCTGCCCTGAGACCTGACAAACTCAGGTCTGCTGGATAATTCAAGACATTGTGTCCTAAACTCTGTGTTTTGCTCGCAGTCACAGGAGCCATTTTCTGTGGAGTCGTGCCTGGCTCAGTGAAATCTTTATCCAGAAGACAGCAGAAGTCAGGTCAAAGAGGATCAGAAGTAGAGTGAGGGGGGAAAAGGCAAGAGGGAGCCACTTGGGAAGCAGCATGCAAGGCTGGTGTGGGTCGTGTTGTTGGATTTTTTCCTCTCTAACCTGCACGCTGATCCTCAAAGTGACGTATGTCAGTAAACTTCTCCTGACTAGAACACATTCCCTTAAATTAGGGGATGAATTAATTTAATTAGTCAAAGAAAGATATGCTTAGTTATAACTTGTATCATTTGTTTTATGTATAACATGCATGTGTGCGTATGTATAAAAATATATATGTGTGTGTTATGCTTATATCATCATGGCATTTTACTGTATAATTATGAGTTATTACGTAACTCAATTATAGTAATTATTGAAAAAATAATATATCATTATACTATAATACAATTGTATTATTWTATATAGGTGTATGTAGGAGCTTAGGAGGTATCTTGGGTGGCTGAGACAAGGTTGGMCATAAATCTGACTAAAGCTCAGTTGCTGAATTGAAGTCAAAGYGCAAAATGAACTTTCTCTTTTCCTTTTCTATTACTGTGACTGTATTTTCAGGGCAAATAATTTGATTTCAAAACTCTTCTGGTAAACACTCAGGTTACTTATCAGAACCATCATGACAGACRGTTCAAAGAAAAATTTCTTGTATCAGAAGGGTTACAGTGAAAACAGAAAAGCACTGAGAAAGGTGGTGAATATATGKAATTACATTGCTATGAGAGACAATAAATAGTCTGTCTGAGATACTGATTAGCCCATAAAAGTGAAGCTTGGGTTAACCTGATAATGGTCTGAATGGAGGGGAGCAAGTTCCCAAGCAATGACTTTTTAGTGCTGTTCAGACCACTGGAACTGGAGGGCGCTCCCTGAAATAAATAGGCAGCGAGTTGAAATCAGCAAAAAGTAAGTTTTCYTTCCCCCTTGCTTCCCCAAAACCCRYAGTGCACRATTGTAGTGTGAAACTCCTTGTCACAGGATGTTGTAGAAGCCAACGGTACAAATGGGTTCAAGAAGGGATTAGACAAATTCATGGAGGAGAAGTCTACTGGGAGCTATTAAACATGATGGTCCAGATGCAACCTCTGGCTCAGGAAGTCCCCAAACTGCTGATTGCTGGAAACTGAGAGGTTATACCAGAGGAGGGATCACTGTAATTGCCACGCTGCTAATACTCGCTTCTGACGCACCCCGCGCTCCCCGCTGGGGGAGACGAGATGCTGGCTTGGATGGGCCATCAGTGACTCAGAATGGCTCATCTATTTTTATGTTCTTAATTGTTGTAAAATGAATAGGGAAGTTACCTCGTTTTTCTCCTCTCTACAAGCYGAAATTCACTAGTGCCAAGAAATTCAGATTTCCAACTGCTTGGGCCACTCAGGACCGGCTCCTCAGAGCCAGAGAGGATGCAGAGCGGCGCATTAAGTACAACAAATTCCACACTGGCCTCTGTGACTGCCCGGGGCCAAGAGAGGCCAGCAGCCCAGATCAATGGCTGGAACCACATCTTCCCTCTGGGTACAAATGCCTATTTGCTTGTACGAGTAAAGATACCCAAGCAAAGTCGGCTCCAAACTTGGGGCTGAAAATTGAGGAAGAAAAAAAACATATTGCTTGCTGTACCTCCCTCTCCGGAGCAGCGAGGAAGGGATTATGCAGCAAGGTTGGCAGATGGAGGAAGCCTGAATATATAACACTAGCAGTYACAATTCTAAAAGCTGAGCAGGGAAGCTTGGAACTGGTGGGGTTTTTTACAGTATTGGCATTGTTTCATTTGTAGAGGTGGAGGGGTAAAGGTACTGTAGATCCAGAGCCATAACCTATATTCTTCCTCCAGACTGGTGCACAGGCTGATCTCACTCAGCTTTTGCCCTCTAAAGAGTAATGGTTTGCTCTCACTAATCAGGGAGTTAAAACCAGCCTCATTTGCTTGCATGGCATTGACTTGGGAAACAGGAATGTGCTGSCCAAAGTGGATTTGGGTAGATCTTTGGCCAAATTGAAATTCATGTTGAGAAGCTAAGAAAGGAGCTGAGTCTTGGCAGATTGTCTGTTGGGCAGCACCCTCCAGGGTTAACTCTCGAGGCGGGGATGTGTCGAGGGCTGGGTGCAGTGTGATCAGGCTAAGTTATGGTGCAGACTTCAGCAACCTCAACCCAGGGGCCTGGGCAAAAACCAGCTGAAGTTGGAAGCAGTTGGGAGGCTAAGRTCTGCTTTTCAACCTTCTCCAGTGCATGTGTGTTTACCCAAAGTCATGCTCCCTTCCCCCTTCCTCCCCCCGGCATCCCCTTTCCCTAATTTTTCATAAATGTTGCCACTGGGGATTTGTATATGAGAAAAAAATGAGGTGAAAAAAGCAAARRAGGAGGAGGAGGAGGAGGAGGAGGAAAGCTGTACCTCTTCTGCAAATGCAATAATTCAGATGGGGGAATGCGCTGTTAAAGTTTCTGCCTTGACGTGTGCATGTGAAACGTGGCCAAGTTATGGTTTCTGTGGGAATTGTACGTTTGAATTTTCTGCCTTTTGTGTGGTTAAATTCTCAACCATAACATTGCATTAAATAGTCAGGCTTTTTTTTATATTAGTTGTTGTACCCATAAAGCTTAATGTTTTGCTGCTTTCCGAAGGTGGGAGGGTATTTGTGTGTTTTTGTGCCGGGGCGATGACACGGCGGTTTACTTTAGATTGGAGTGCAGAGGATACGCTCGGATTTCTGCCAAAGAGAAAGGAGGGGGGAGGTGTTGGGAGCCCTTTCCAGGGAGAAGGGATGGCTCAGCAACAGGGGTGTACTGCCAGACCAACAGCAATTAGCCTCRGGGACAGGAACAGGCCTTGGGATTTCCTGTTGTGATGCTGAGTTTTATCTCTAAGCCAGCAGCTCCAAATTTATTCCAACTCGTAGAGCCCACCAGTTTTGTGTGCTYTTCCCTCTCTTCCCTCCYTTCCCTCCTTCTATTTGCTCTSCAGCCTCTGAGAATTGATATGGCTGTCCTTTGCAGGAAAACTGTCTGTCCAGTAAAAATCAGCTTTACCACCAGCATTAATKGCTGCTGGGGCTGAGATTCTCTGCAGAAACCAAGAGCTGATGTGCTGTGAAGGTTTGGTTTCCTCTCAGCCTCTATAGAAGGTCAGCAGAAGCATGGGAGATGCTGGCACCACATCCATTCTGTATGCCTGAGGCTGCCAGGGCTGGACATTTTAATGCCAGTGTAGATGAGGGCTGTGGTCCATTGAAATGTAAATTGGAAAAGTTTCACAAGAGGTGTTTATATGCTGTGCCAGCAGTAGGCTGAAAGGTGAAGGCTTAAACTTGACTAATATATTTTCTTTTAATCGGTGACCAGCAAAAGAAAATGGATGTTTACAGGTCCCATGAAACCCATTAGCTTGGGCTGGGCTCATTATTGCAGCCCTGAGCAGTCTTAGGGAATTACAGGCATCAGAAATTGTCTCTYGTAGCACTGAGGGATGACGGATGGGCTGGCAAAGGGAGGGTGCTTCTCTTGGCTTCTTTTTAGTCACGTGTTTTTTTGGATACTGTTCCCAAATTTGTTCTTTGAAAACACAGGTTCCAACCTCCTGCAGCCACCAAAGGTAACTATACTTTTCAGACCCTGGCCTCGATGGAAGTCAGACAAAGCTTGGAACTTCACTGGRCCTGCTGGAAATCTGAGGATAAAGGGAAAYCAAATCCCCAGRGTRGYTAACTCTTTGTRRYAGCTTAAACCATCCTCTTCYRGCCTGCTCARGGTTATTATCTTYACAAAAAGTTATTATCTTCTATATGGAAGGTGTTATCTTACCTTTTATTCCTGCTTCACGTGCCCAGGAGTCTTTCTCCATGAGAACACCCCTGGTATTTTTTTGCCCTGGAGTTCCTGTACACTCATTTCTAAACAAGAAGAAATGGTCTCGTATTTGAAACCTAAAGTTGTCCTTCTGACCTTCTCACTGTGTCTTCTCACATTTCCTATGTTCACAACCTTCCAAACCAGATGGAGGTGAAATTTCTTTGTTTTTCCTTTTCCTCCCACCAGCAGCATTTGGGTGCTGAGCTGAGGTGGGTGAGGGCCATCCTGCATGAGCACACCAGTGTTTATCCCCACAGGAAATGCCTGGGCTCTCTTCTTAGACATAATGGGTAGGTAAAAGGCAACTGGCTTTAAAACTCCTTTAGAAGAATGCAAATATATTTTCTATTTTGACCAACCAGGTCCTYGAGCAGCCTGTGACATTTTTAAAAAGCAAGTGTCCAATTTCCTTCCCTGTCCCCAAGAGCAAATCCTGTCCACCGAGTGGGTGGGAGATTTTCCTTGATGTTTAGCAGAGAGGGGTTCAATCTGCACGTGTTCTGATAGACACAGTCCGGATGCTTCCTTGAGTTCTCTCCTTGACAGGATTTTCTGGCCTGCTGGGAAAAGTTTTCTTCTCACTCTGCCTCTGTCAGCTCTAAGGGCACAGGCAAGGACGCTGTCAGCAGGGAAGCCGAGTTTATTGGCTTCCCATCCTGTGATTTGGTTACTTTCTGCCCTTTTTTGAAACAATTCTTTGGTTTTGAAAGCAAATGGTGGCTATAATATAGTGAATTGGACACTAAATTTCTATTAATTCATAAAAACTAAAATAGAATCCATTAGGAGCAGTTTGGTATTGGTGTGAAAGGAGATGTAAATTATCTACTATCATGCTTGAAATGCGAAAGCTAATCATGTTTGGCATCAGGCCAGCTACCATTAAAGTAATTATTTTTAATCATCAGCTTTTGGTGACATGAATACTCATATTTGTTGATTTACTGTGGAAAGCACTTTACATTGTAAATAAAAAGCTGAGAAAATATACATTTTGTTTCAACGATAATAATAATTATTCAGATAAAAAGACATTTGCTTTTATGAAGCCAAAAAGAGTCAGTTTCTGTCCCCTTGTCAGTCGATGTAATCAGCCTGATCTAATGCCTGTCACATTAAATGGGAAGTCCACCAGCTGCAGGAGGGGCTTGGATMCTATTCCTGTGTGAACACCATGTTTTTTATCCTTTAAAATTACCAACAGTTATTAGTAACTTGAACCATTGCTATTGAACCCCTTTTCTGTTCAAGTTGACATAAATTCAAGCAACCTACATTTGAAGATAAACCCTAAAAAATATTGTAAATGCTCCACACGAACTAGGTTAAAATTCCTGATTTTACCTTACTTTCATTAGTTTTTCAGTGAGGCTGAGATCCCTAATTGCCTGTACAAGTTCTCTAAGGGAAGATATAAGTGCCTAGCTTATTTGGGACCACTGAAAATCATCTGTCTTCTGCAGGAATAAGACTGTAAATGCTGGCATTGCATGCCAAAATACTACTCTGAAATTTGGAAGTGTTTAATAAGAGGACCTGCAACACATACAGTAAACAGGATATGGAATATGGATATGGATATGGATATGGATATGGATATGGATATGGATATGGATATGGATATGGATATGGATATGGATATGGATATGGATATGGATATGGATATGACTGAAAAGCTGTATTTAACCCAGTGGTCCATCTCCCCAGAATATGTGTGCCTGCTTTGCAGAAAGGATGCCTTGATTTCATGGGTTTAGAATCTTTTGGTGTGAAATACACGGCGTTTAGAAAAAAAATTACTTAATTAAGCAATCAGGGAGTTGGAATTCAGCGTGCAGTGACTGGACAGGCAGCGAGTCTATGAAAGCAGCTCAGGGAAAGGGTTATTAGCAGGTAAAAYAAAATCAGCACGAAATATGAAGTGTTGGGCTGTTTGTGATTTTAAGCAAAGAGGGGCTGGTTCCTGGYTGTTGATTGCAGTAGAATAAAAAGCTCATTACAGGGTGTGAGAGGGCGTGGGGATAGCGTGCGCTCCGAGTCTCAGAGGCAGCTCCTCCACACGCGTCTTGACAGAATATTTTGTACAAGCCCAATTATAAAAGAACYAAATAAGACAGGCAAGCAAAAAAAGGAAAGCAAACAGAAGCTCATCCCTCCATTCTCCTCTTGGGTAAGCAGATCCAGCCAAACACAGGCTGTTTCCAAAGCCCTGAGAGCACTGCCATGCTGGCTGAGCTGGCCACACGCAGGGTGGCTTGGAGGACCCGTGGGAGTGTTGGCTCTTGTTTCCTTGGCACCAGCAGCTCCACCACTCAGCAATGTAGGTACTGATTTCATCAGATTTCATGTACCTTCCTTTTCCTCCAGTTTTTGACCACCTTACACGCTGTGCTGCTGAGCCCAACATGGCTTGGCAGAAGTTCACCGCATTGCTGTGGAAGTGGTCGTGCTCCTTAGCAATTCTGTGTCCTTCTGCCCCCACTCAAACTGCATTCCCAAAATTCAGACCTTCTTTGGGCCTCTCCTTTTTGCAGAGCTTGGTCTGTACAACCAGCCCTTGCAGGGTGGTGTCTGTTTCATCAAGAATGGTCACCAATTCCCAACACACATCTGCCTCTTTGCATCTCCTCCTTCGGAGCACAGACCTGTGTGGAGGGCTGCAMACACAAACTGCTTTTAATACTGGCCCACAAGTTGGCCTAGGGCTTGAATTTGGGTTATTCTAGTCTAAAAATATGCTACAAGTGCTTGAAAAATAAAAGGCATCAATYGGCCCGTGGTCCTTCCTTGCAGAAACATGCTCTGCAAGTGTTTTGGGTAATTTCTTACAAGAATAAAAGCCCAACCAACCAAAAACAGATAAATACAGTTTGGGAGGATGTTTCAGAATGCTTAGCAAGTGGTTTAAAATAACTTAAGTCAAAAGTAGAGATCAAAAATTAAAATATTGGTTTAGTTGCTTGTGAAAATAAAACTCAGTTGGATTTTTCTGAAGGCCTAAATATAAATAGATAATTGGGCCAGTGCTAAATTGAAATGTTTCCCATATTTGTATATTATAATTCTTTCTCCTTGACAAAACAATGAAAGGTGAAGATGTACTCTTTACTGAAAATGATTCAGTATTATATGAAACAATAATTTAGGTAAATGCATACTTTACTAACATAACTTTGTAATATTTTGAAATTCTTTGGGAAAGAATTTAAATATTATGCCTTATCCTGCAGGCAGTTCCAATATCAGCTTAGCTGACTTCTCATATGAGTTGTAAGGGAGAAAAAAGAAGTTCTGAAAAAATTTTCATTGAACTCTTAGGGAGAAAAATCCTTTTTTAAAAAGTTTTTTAATATTTGGCTTTATTCTGAAATACATTGTCCATCAGTTTCAATTTTTTCCACCAATTGGTAAAGAAAGAGCCTTGGAAATGCTCCTTTTTTAAAAATTACAGTGCATATTACTAACTTAGTTTTTGGGGATTTGTTTTTACATTTTATATAATAATATAACTGTATATAATAATTGTATATAATCTCGTATAATTTATATAATTTTATATCATTATTTTACATAATAATACACCATTATAAAATACTGAGATTTTGCTTTCAAAAAAGAAAACTCTAGATTGTTCACTTCAAAACATTGTAGTCTTTTGAATTGTCCAACCTAGTGTATTGTTTTTTTTTTATACCTACAGGAATATTTCAGCAAATATTGCATGAACTTATTCAAGATTTTGRTTGACTGATTATTCTCTGAAAGTTTTCTAGGCACCTTCCATTAATTTCGTAGCCCTTTGTTAAACTTTCTGCACTCAATTTTGCTTCCTCAGCATTTTCCTCATCTGTTTTCTCTCTGACACCCCAGCAAAAAAAATATTCTCTTCCATGTCCTGTTAACACGTTTTCTCAGATTGTTGGCTGAGGTACCATTTAATTTGTTCTATAAAATTTGCACTTGTCCTTCCCATGGCCATTCATGTAATTCTTTGTTTATCAGATAGAAATTGGTCCGTGCTCCATCTGGCTCGACGTGAAACGCTCCCTCCGCCCCTGTTTGACCAAATCCGCCCTTTTTTGCCCCATCGGCGTGCGGAGGAGCGCCGCTGTGGGTTACCTTCGCCGCTAGCTAGATGGTGCTAAAGAATTTGTGCTCATCATCGCCGAGGAGACCATTCCGAGTGCGATGCTCCTCTCGGGTTCGAGTTAAAAGGAAGCGCTTTTGCTTTGTCCTACGCGCTACGAGGAGCCCAAAGCGGGGAGAGACCCGCTCCGGAGCATTTTGTGGGTCAGGATTTTGGTTTTGATGATTTCAGCGCGCTGTGGCTCAGCCCCAGGAGCCTTACGMACACTTTGACATAAAAGAGGTTTTGCCCGCAGAGGAATCCCTCCCATTCCCGTGCCTGTTTCCGATATTCTGGAGAGCACTGGGCTCTCAGCAACAGGCGAGCGCTTGGCGTTTCACCTTCTTGAGAAAGAAAAGTCTTCCTCTGACTTCAGCTGAACGCTGCAGCAGCCAGGAAATTTTTAGAAGTGAAAAGTTTAGAAAACAAACAAAACCCAACACCACCCCTCCAACTTGCAGGGAGTGCTCTTGGAGCCCAGGTTTGCCTCGCTGTTTGAGYGCTGCTGTTTTGGATTAACAGAGCCCTGGCTCTGATAAATACTAACAAAGTGTAACGAATGATCAAAGCTGCATTTACAACCCAATGAGCTTKAAATGATTGATCTGGATGACATAATAATGATAACCAGTGAGATGAGGCATGCAGGACTCTACCCCTCCAGGTACTGRGAGGAAGGAGCAGGTATTAAAAATGACTCCACTTCTTAGGTCATCAGGTTGTTCCCATTCTGATATAAGTGGAAGAAAAAAGCAAGACCCTTGCTTTCCCCCAGAAGAGCCCTGCAGCTGCTTTGGGCTGTTCATATTCTTTTGATAGTAATTCATTGTTTTGTGCAGATTACAAAGTTTGACTGATTGTGGAGTAAGTAAGACCGGGTCATCCATGAAGGTTCCCTGTGCTGCTGGGGATCTAAACCTCTTGCCTGTAGTTCAAAGTGTGGTATAATCTCAAATGTTGTTCTTTGCAAGGCCACAGTCACAGATGTGAAAGGATATGAATGTGTCTACRGCATGGATTTTGCCATCTGGAGGTTTCCTGTTATTCCCCAGAGGACTGGCTAGAGAATTAATGACAAGACAAAGTGGACAAACCATACCTGTGGCTGTGCTTTAGAGTTTGGCTGCCTCTGGACCCGTGGTAGCCTCTCCAAGAGCAGCGTGTCTCCTTATGGCCTTCCAGAATCATGCTTCCAACAGACTTCCTTTCCTCCTACAAAACAGAAGTGCCTCTTCATTGGCCTTACACCTGGCAGATGGGAAAGCATTGAGCCTTCYTTGACGTGTTCATTTTTGTCTTTTTTTTYCTTCCTTTCAGTCTTTGACGGCAAAGATTGTCCTGATATGYGGAATGTTCACATTCCTCAGCATTCCTTAAAGACAGCCCACCCTTCTATAAAATCAGTGTAATCTGCTGTTCATTTCTAGCAAGTTGCTTTTTCCAGGCAGGAACAAAAGACTTTGTACTACCAAAGCCACCAGTTCTACGTTAGAAAAGACAGTCTGTTTGTGCACGTGGAAGCTGCTCTCACAATGTCATGAACATTTTTGCTCCACAGGTCTGATCCTGATGTGTCTCTTGCTCTGGATTTACAATAGGCAAGGATCCTTTTAGGGACAAGTCCTCTGTTGCTCCTGTACCATTAGCAGACACCAACTATTTCTTCCTTTCCTTATTTCCTTCCTGTTTCTTCAGTATATCTACATATACAGGAAGGTTTCTCCAGGTTTCCAGTAAAGTTGGCAAGGAGACAGGCAGCTCTGGAAGGGAATTAGAGCATTTAAATACCAATATGAATTGCCCTATGGAAGAGACTGTCTTTTATTTTCCCCTTCCACTGCCTTTCCTTTTCCCTTTTCCCTTTACCCCTCTCCAGATCATAAAGTCTCTGCCAGGTTAARAACCTGCAGCAAGGTGTTTAAAATTTGTCCAGCTGAGCATCATCACCTGTCACCACTTTCAGCACCAACTCCAGCAGTTCCTTGAGGAATTCCCCAAAGCAGCTCCATCTGTTTCCCTACCCTAAAACACCCGCTACATTAACAGTGAGAGGTAGGACTAACAACTATGTGGACGGGCATGAACGCTTTCCTAAGGATTKCTAAACTACCCCAAAGTTCTTTTACCCATGCAGTGTTGCTGTCTATGACAGCTGACCTCAGRCTTGGTTCCCTGAGCAGTGAGTTCAATTAGCTTTAATACCTTCAACATTTAAATAGTTAACAGTAAGCAAAGTTCTTTAGAAGCACGGGGGGATGGCTGCATGTGCGTCTGCTGAAGTTGTCAGGCAATGATGGAAAAAAAAGAAAAAAAAATTTAAGAAATCTCTAATTGCTTCCAGACAATGGCTTTTGGATAGAGCTGGGAGAGAGCAAGGGGAGCTCCTGCTCTGACAGAGGGACTGCTCCAAGCCAGAGAGGAGTTTGCTGCAGCCCTGACATCTCTCCAGTCCTGCCTGGTGACCTTCTCAGTGCCAGTGGAAAAGCTTTGCCAAAAAACGTTCTCCAGCTCTCTGCAACACCCCTGGCTGACAGGAAGCTSGTGGAAAGTCAAATGTCCAGGGAAGTGAGCCAGCAGATCTAGGCCTACTGCTGTCTTTCTTCTTTCGTGGGCTCATCCTGCACTGACTCYCATTCTCCCTGCCAGCAAAATCAGAGATAAATCTGAGCTGCTGAGGGCTGCATTTCGGGACCTAATTTTTCAGGTCCTGCAGTAGCAAGTGGCATCATGTCATTGATACACAGATAAATTCCTGCAATTTTCAATGTATCCTTAGCTAGTAGTATGACCCTAACAGAAATCTTCCTGCTTTGCTATCTTCCCTGTTATTTTCTGAGGTTGRTTCATCTAGGTGTTGGCAGAAAATTGGATTCATGCATTTTTTTTGCTGCAATTGGAAAACAAAAGCAGAAGGGGCTGGGAGAGACGGCAGCAGAGAGCACTGAGGAAACTTCACTGGCTGCAAACAGCGTTAACAATCAGTGCCAGAACTGAGGGAGGAGTAATAAGGTCATATATTCTGTGATGACAAGTGAGAGAGCTTCTACTTGARCTACCAGGACTGAGCTCAAGCAAGTCCTGCCACTAGTCCAGCCCAGGCTAATGACAAACCATCCTCAAAGGTGGCTTTACAGGRGAGCCTAATTTCTGAAGAGCACAGAAAAAAAAAAAAAATTAGGTGACAGAAAATTTAGCTTTTACTAGATTCCACGGAAGTGATTAACTGTTCTCCAAASCCTCCACAAGCTTCTGTGTTACTACAGCCTTGCCATTTACTCTGCTTTTGCTCAGCCTCAGATTATTCTTTRTCAGAATTTTCTGATATTTAAATGCTAGGCATTAGAAATGCAGCTTAAAATGAAGACTTGAGCTTAGTTTATGGTGGCATGAGGTGTTAGTATTGAGGATATTTCTCTCTGGGAAAATTTGTATCAGTCCTGGTCAGCTCATAAGGATGATACTCATTTTGTAGGTGACTGATTGTGTCCAGTGGATACTGTCGTGTGCTGATGTCTTTTGCTATCTCAGATTTTCTAAAAAAATTAAACGGCGGAGTTGAAGCCACTTAAATATTTTATTACAGAAAATGTAGGCTCAGCATGTAAGTTTAGCAGTCAAACTATATTTATATCTGTGCACATATACATGCTTTTACAGACCCAGRGGTTTTATTTTATCCAAAATAATATAAGATTAAATAGTTGAATTGCAGCAGAATTGTTAAGGGTGTACATGAGCATCATTTTATATCAGGACTTAAACAAGTCTCCAGTAAAGCAGTATTCTTGCAGCTGGAAAGATCAGAGACTGTAATAAAAGGAGTCCATAGAAATGGATGACCCTACCAGCAAAGAAATCCACAGGAACATCTTGAGTGAATTCATTGCTGCACRTTGACATCCAGTGGAGAAATGGTCTCAGAAAGCCTCCTTTCATCATCTGTACAGCAACCTTAGGCAGAGGCCCCTGGAAGTGATGTTGCTCAGGTTAACCTGAAGTTTTGTCTTTCAGATGGATTTAAAGAATTTAAGCCACTGTCAACAGTTACTGCAGGGAAGACARTGGAGCTTCAAGATATTGGAAAGGCACCACATTTCATCTGCAGCCTTCCCCACTCACGGCTGAGCTGCTGTAATTGAGTTTATGAGGAACCATCATCTGTTTCAGTCTAAAGTCAGCTGGGTTAATTTAAGGCAGGGCTGACTAGCTGGCAGGGGAGAGAGCTTTAAACCTACCCCAGCCATTGCTGCAGCAGCCTGGCTCACTGCCAGCACCGAGTCTGCGAGGAGTTGGAGTATATTTAGCTTCAGCTTATTGTCTGCCCCCTCTCCTTACGTGCTGACCCATGCCAGCTGTGACTCAAGTCTTCCTGGCCCCTTTTGCTGACATCCCCCAACCTGTCTGCTTGTTTAGATTCAYGCTGTTTGCTGCTGTGGTGCTTATCTTCGACCATGAAAATCTGACTGGGCAGCAGACTTGCTCAGACACCTTGGGCAAGGYTTTGATTCTTCCTACTCAGTCTGCAGATCTGCAAAATAAAGGATTTCTCTGAGAGTTCGGACAGGATGCTGTAAGGAGTGATGCTGGGTATTTGTGCTCTGCTCTGCTTTCTCTGTAGAAAAAGTGAATCTATTTAATTAAAAGTGAATCTATTTAATTAAAAGTGAATTTATTTAATATGGTATTTAACATGTATTTGTGACATTAGTGAGAAAATTCAGCCAGTGACCATGTGTTTTATTCCAAGAAGGGATACAGCCCTGCCATTTTTACAAAAAAAAATATTAGCCTTTACTGTGTTCAGGGAAAAGTGTACCAGATTACAGTTTTCTCCACCAAGCACATGCTTTTTTTAATCTTGGAAGCCTCTTTCTCATCCATTCTAACTTTGACTTCAATTTTTTGTGGACAAAGAAGTGTCAGGCAACTTTATAGGATTTCCAGTTACAAATGATACAAGTCTTAGTACATCTCATAGGCAAGGGGATATGATGTACTTTATGATCTGATAAAAGTAAACCTGMGGGAGCTATTCCTAAAAGTGCCACTCAGGGTCAAGGATGAGATCACATCTGAGAAGTCAGCAGTGGTATCAAACACCTTTTGTAAAATAAAGAYATAGAGGGCTTTAGAAAGCTGGCCTGAACTCAGGGGTCTGGATTGGCTCCTAGTGATGTCAAATGTGTGCCTATGATGCCCAGTAAATGTCTCACTCTTCTTATTTTTTAGGATTAATTGCCCCTTAATGACAGCAACAGATGTATTTAGATCACTTGGGGTCTCTTGTGAGCAAATTATCATGTGCTCCCAATAGTCACAATCAGTGGAACTGAGGGCCAAATGGTTTTTGTCAGGCAGATTTTACATCTTGGACACCTTTCTCATGCCATCACAGCATCATCAACACTTTCTGGGTTGAGGTTCTTTTCCCGCCTTTCTTGAGGCTACCAAAAGGTTATTTTTTTGTTGTGGTCTCATATATTGACCCCTTTTCTCAGAGTTCCCAGGTTGCTCAGGGCTCCATCCAGCCTGGCCTTGAGCACTTCCTGAGATGGGACACCCACAACTTCTCTGGCAACTTTCTTAGAAGCCCACTAAAGGGGACAGGGAACTGTGTCAATGGCAGGAGGGAAATCTGTTTCATTCCTGGGTGTGTGAGATATTTAGGTGTTATTGTGGTGCTGAATACCAAATGTGCTCAATTTGGAGAACTCCACCAAGGCTGCTGCTAGACAAGTGTAACTGCAGTGTTGTGCCTGAATCCTGCATGATCAGGAACAGAAAGGGCTGAGGATCCCATAGCTGTGTCCTGAACATTCATAAAAAACAGGAGCAAACTCCCTGCTCCTCGTTCAGTGGTGTATCATGCTTTGTCTTTAGTAAAAGTCTGTCTTTTTACTAAAAAGCCTTTGTGAAATAGAAGATTACAGCTATGGTGGATCTGGATCACTGTCTCAGAAAGYAATGAAATTATTGACACAAATTTAGAAAGAGAGAACTCTTCTTATAGAAGAACTAAGGGGTGTTTAACAACATAAGCCAAAAGAAATCAAGAGACCAGGAGCTGTGTATTTTCACTGTTTGATTTGCATGGAAGACAACCTTTTTGCAGATACAAATGTATTAAACAAACTGTCATACAACCTGAAAACAGAGGAAAAGCATTTCTTAGAGCAGAGGGAAGGCTATCAACATGTAGGCAAAATTGGGTGGGGAGGGGATGTAGCCAAAAGTTTGATTATCAATTTCAATTTTTCTTTAAACTCTGTCACCAATGTCTGTGGTCCTCCCCATGCTCCCCAGCTGGKATTTCTGCAGGTAAAGCATGTGTAAATGATAATTTACACCAGTCTGGACACTAACCTAGCAACATCAATTTAACAGAGCCACTCTGAGCTCTGCCCACTTGCTGCAATGGGAGAGTGTTTTGCTTGTACCCAGGTGTGCATTCCACTTGGTAAAGRTCTCAGAGCAGAGCAGGAAYACCCCACCCACTGCCTTGAAGTTGATGCTGTTAACCTGGCAGGGCTGGGAAAGGAAGCACAGCCTAAGAGAGAACTGCTCCAGAGGAGCTGCTGTTCCTGATTGTCCCGTTCTTTTCCTTCTGTTTGGTCTGGAAATTATACCTGACTGGTTGCTGCCTCCTGTTGCTGGTGATGCCTCTCACTGACCCTGGGTTCAGGTTTGTTTGATAAGCTGGGATCTGTAAAACTGCAGTCTAACAATTCCACCACTTGTTCTAATTCAGTGAGGGGTGAGAATTAACAGATGGTGTCATTATCAAAAGCTGTTCAAGTGTTGAAACAACATAAATTCCACAAATACAGAAAAACAAATACAAACTGCAGTAATTTTTCCAATACCAGTTGAATTACAATTATGCTTTGCATTTATACAGCGTTTTTTAATCCACAGCTTTTGAAGTGCTTCCAGATTGTAACTAAAGCTCAGCCCAGATCTGTGAGAGAGGAGAGCATAACATTACCTGCTCTWCTGAAGTTGAAGGTGAGGTGCTGAGTGCTAAAGGCTCATGTTGGAGATCTGCACAGGAATTCTGGCTTCTTCTCCTGCTCTGCAGCTGAGTGATCTTGGGTAAGCAGTTTCATTTTTCCATAGCTGGGTTTCTGTTTCTAAACAAGGAGTGATAATGTTTTGCCTCCTCTGGGAAGTGTTTTGTTTTCAGCAGATGAGAAGTGTGTAAGGTGTCAGTGCTGTTGATATCATTGCCACTGCAGCTATTAAAGAGGAGGTGCTGGGGGGGTCTAAATAAGAAATACATGGTCTGGCTGTCCAGAAGGACAGAGAATTTTGGGGTTCTGACTGAAGTTCTTCTAAAAGCTTGATTTTTAACAATCCCAGGGYGAACACTGTAAAACAAAAGCRAAGGTTTGTTAYTTTGGGGGKTTTTCCCCCTCTCCTTTTTGTTATCCTTGGTAGTCATTACAAATTCTCAGGACCTTTYTATTTCATCTTTCTACATACTCAGTCTCCACAGTATACCAGCGAGTTGCYTGTGTCTTGCCTGTGCTCCTGCAGGTGTAGATGAATGATTCTGCAATTAAATTAGGCAAATAATTGTACTGAGGAAAAAAGTTTGAAGATTTGAACTCACTTTCTTGGTCACTCTATTTTAGGACTTCGTTGTGACGTCATGATTCAGGACTAAAAAACCCCAGACCTAGTAAAGAAGATCTCTTGATGGTAAGTTGGGTGTTAAGACTGCATAACAATAGTAATGGATCTTATTAAAAAAAAAAAGAGTCTATGATAATTGAATTTCAGAGTCATGGGTTTCAAAAGATAATATTTATGCCATTGTTTATATTTATATTTTGKTTGACCCAAAGGATTCAGTGGTCCTTTGTGATAGCTGCTTTGAGTCTTCATTTTCATAACAAATATGAGTGGGGAGGGAGGAAAGAAAAAAAGAACAAAAAGAGGGTGGAAAAAACACCCCAACATTTTGGGAGAGGAAGGTCTCAGATTAATCATGGGCAGTTCCAGCCCAAAAAACAAAGTTAATGTATTTAACATTCCCTTCCTCACAATAATACATTCGTATGAGTATTGTATTGGGAGGGACCCTTTGCACCATTTGCAGGATTTGTGCCGTGGGTTTGCTCTCCACTCCTTTGGGCAAGTATCATGGTACAGCTTGTGTCCATGCAGTCTGCAATCTTTAATTCCCAAAAGAAGCCAGCAATGCTCAAGTGGCTTCCTTGGAGCAAATCCTGCCCTGTGGCAACCTCTGAACTCCTCGTGGCCCTTGGTGARGAGGGAACCAACCTACCCAGGCTGGAGCTGGGCCAGAAAGCACCACTATGGCAGCAAAAAGAGGGCAGTGCTGGAGCCTACCATAAACCTGGCTTTGCTCACAGCAAGGTGGTTGTGTCCTATAAACCATTAAAAATTCCCCTGAAACACTGAAACTGTCCTGATTTCTAGTTGTGTGCGGGATGGATGTGTTTTGATCACTCTTTTTTTAAAAAGACCCCATTTTACACATTTCTTACAAACTGTTGCACTGAAGCTGCATTTGTACTGAAAGGTGTCTTTTCCTTCCAGAAGGTCTCACTGGTGGCCTGATGATGGGGTAAGAGTGGCAAKGAGGTGGCAGAGCAAGGGGGTGTTGCGTTGCCCCATCGAGTTCTACGTGGAAAAGCCTGGTAGGAACTTAGTCCTGAGACCCAAAATTCTGTTGTCTCCCTTTATACACCWCAATGTTATGAATGGTGCTTATTTATTTATTTATTCCTTCAGTCTTGGTCAGATGAAAAAAAAGAGAGAAGGGACTGCTTGAGACTTTTCTAGCTTTGACATCATTTGGGGCTTCATAAATGTGGTTTCAGCTCTGCTCGGTGGAAGTTCCTGCAAACTGGCAAACCAGGCTGGAAACCAGCACAACACAACCACGAATTTGGCAACAAATTCCTGCTGCCAGATGCCTTTGCTGCTCCTTTAGCTTTCTATGGATTTAAGATACTTAGGTTTCCTTTTTTTTTTTTTCTCCTTTCTTTTTTGAAAAAAAATTTTATTTTGGAAATACTCTTAAAGTAGAACGCAGAGTTTTGGGCTGTCTAGCCAAAGTTTAGCTGTCCTTTTGCATCTCTGCCAAACTTCCTGTTTTCAGCAAAAACAATTTATTATCTTGCTGGTTCTTTAGACCTGAAAAGATTTGCAAGTACAAATAAACCTCTGGTGTTTTTTRCTTTCTTTATTCATGGCCTTTGAAAGAATAAACTCACTTGCTTCCTCTCAATTATGTGGTCTGTGCTAGAAAAGCAAAGTATTTAACCTTTGGGCCACTAGCAAGATTCAGAAAATGTTTTAATTATGCAAAACTTCTGCACTCTGAACTTTTAAAGTACAGATAATTATTTTTTCATATGCTAGAAATTTTTGKTTTCATGTGGTTGGGCAATAGCATCTCTTGGCCACATGCATGTTAAGGGAGTTTGGAGCAACTTAAAATTGGAAATCTTTGCTCTAAAAATTTTCTACGCCTTTGCTAAAGGTTTATTCTTGACAATCCATGGACCTGTGGTAACAAAACAGAAAAATCTATGAAAGGTAGACAGTAAGCCTCTCTTTTATTGGCCAGATGAGATCTGAGGTAAGAAATTAGGCAGAAAAGTTCTCCCTTGTCTTCATAGAGGGAAAGCAAGAAGTTGCAAAGGAATTGGAGAAGAAACTCCTTTTTAAAAATAAAATATAAGTTTTCCAAAAATAAAAAAAACAACACCCAGCAATGTGTGTCATTCATCCCCAATGCCTCTGTAGCGTGAGGGAATGTAACAAAGCCATGTTTGTAAAATTGACTTTGGCAAGAGCAGGRTGGGAGGTGGCAACTTGGCTCTAGACAGCTCCATCTCTGTGTGCCTCCCAAAATTATTGCACATTACCTGCAACTGTTGGGAAGACATTGAAGTCTATTTTTTTGTGTTGTACTTCAAAGGTTTTGCAAATTCTTTGAAGGTGACTTAAGAGCTATTAAATGATACTGAAGGAGGGGGAAAAAAAAATCGAAATATTTCCAAAGAAGAAGTTTAAAGGATGTGTTTAATATTAGTGTTGGAAATGTGCTATAAATCCTCATAGTTTATGTGTGTCGCCATCTCTGAGATGGCATTTATCACAGCAGAGGGAGAAGAAACAATTCRCAGAGGAAAGGATCTTTTAAGAGTTTTATATGTTCCTCCCTATGTCACTTAAAAAATGGAAAAAAGAGCAGAAGCTCTCAGCWGCACAGAAATCCTTGAACAGTTGTAATGTCCAGGCTGGATGACAGCAGGACACTCCTGCTGTTTTCCTTAAGGAAAACTACTTTTAGCTATTTTTCAGCAGTTTATTGTTTTTCATAAGGTGGTTATAAAATAGCAAAATCCTCCCTGAGCCAAGCAATAGGAAGAAGTGAAAAATGTCATTTAATATGTGGAAAAAAMCCCTAAGTTTGAATAATGAAAGTAAAAATGTAAATGCTCTGAATTGGATCCTTCTGATTATATTTTCTGTTCTAGTTCTATCAGATAATTCATGCAGGAAATTCTAAAAATTCAAGCCAGGAAGAGAATTGTCCCTGTAATTTACTAGTTGGAAATATGTTTCTCTAGAGTCAGTTTTAGTTTCTTGTCCCTTTAAAAACCCAAGCCAAGGGTTTTGTCAAGAACTGTGTGTTCCTCCTTTTAAAAGTGAAAGCGTTTAAAGGGAKATTGCAGAGAATTTCTGATATCTCTAGCTTCAAAGAAGTTAAATGCATTTAGTGTCCTTAGCTCTTAGCCTAATTTGTTAAATCAAGCTGCTTCTGAAATTTATAGCAAAATTGTTGTTCTCTGGGGAAATAATTACTTTTCCTCTTACTGGTGTGTGTGTGCAGATGTTTGTCAGCAGAGGAATTCAAGTCAATGGGTTTAAAGGAAGTGTTCCATTCAGTAACACCGAGTTGGAATCCTAACAAGGAGGGAATGCTGATCTATTGATTCCTGACTATTGGGGTTGTGCCCTATTGATGGGAAATTCTGCTTTGATACAGTTTTCCTATAGAGGAAACTTGTCTGCCCTGTACAGGATTGTAAATGAAGTAGGGTTGGTTGATTCTGGGCTTCCTGTTTATTTTGGATGAGGACTTTCAGGGATTTTGGCTTTCAGGGCTATCACCTGGTAGCCAAAAAGCAAGGGAGACGTGTTCAGCATCTGACAGGGCTGAGCCTGTAGAAAAAAACCTTCAATTTGTGTGTCCTAAASTAAACCATTTCTCAAGAKAAGTGATTTAATTAATGTGTGTACYTTTCAGAAGGTCTGGAGAGGGAAGTTCTGGCCTGAAACTGCACTGGTCCTGCAGGGGAAGGATTTTGGTGGGATGCTGGAATAGGTATGCATCCCATCACCTGCTGAGTTCCATCTAAATGAGCCCMTGTCTTGGTACAGAGGTTGGAGATCAGAAAATTTCTCCAGCTTTGTAGCAACATGAGTGTTTTTCAAACTGGACTATTTGGGACATTGCCCAGTACCTCCAAAACTGGAGCCGAGTGTTTCGGTGGATTCCGTGTAATTTGTATGTTGTCAATAATGGATGTGAAACTTCCAGCCTGCCCATGTACAATACCTGCATGCAGAGATTTCTGCAGAATGCTCTAAAGAGAACTGTTTGCATGGTTTTCCTTTGTCTGAGGTACTTTGTGATACCAAATTKCTCTCCTCTTGAACCATGCAGCGCATTATGTTTTGCTCTGAGAAGAAACTTTGCCTTGAATAGTTTGAAGACTCAGTTCAGMAGTAGAAAGCCCTGCTGGGGGCTTTCTTAGATATCTACTAGGTAAATTTATCAGTGAAATGAGAGCCAGTGGGTTTGAATGATTCTCTGCTGCAAAACTGCACCTTGCATTGCATGGAGGAAAGGGAAAGGAAAGGGTGGTGGTGGCTCAKCAGCTCCTGGCTTTTTTGTGCTGCAAGAAGCAGAACAAAGCTTCATCAAATCCACTAGTGGCTACAACTGACAGAAGCTGGAGCTTCCAAGGCTCATAATAAATGCATGAGAAGCACAGACGGTGCTGTGCTGCCTTTGGGGATGCAGCACAGCCCTTGGACAGGTGCTGCCTGGCCAGTTTTCCCCTGGAGAAAGCGAGGACCGGGGTGGTATCTCCAATAGCTTGGAGGCTGGCTTGGCTCTCACCTCGAGCCAGGTTTAGACTCACGTAAATGACTGTTTATGTTGAGCTCTTTCGTTTTTAGCACTTAACCAGTGTTCCTGGTGAATCCGAGGAATTGCCTATAAAAGTTTCTACATCTGTTTYCTTCCCTGGGCTTGTCAGTTGTTACTTATATCCCAGTCGTGGCAGGGAGGAAATACTGCTTTTCTTTATTCAGTACGTCTGGAACTCACCCTGAATTTAAAGTACCTCACAAATTTTTAAAACAAGCCATTAACAAATAATAGATGCACATCTTTTGTACTTTAGTCCTTTTTTTTAATATATTTTGTTTTTTTTGTGGAACTGATTTTTAATGAAAAATCTTTTTCCCACAAAAAGTCAAACACCTTGGCACATCAGCAGGAACCTGCAGCTCTCTGAAAGTGCTCCATCCCAAGGCTTCTGTAAGACACCTTCCAGTGTCCTGTGAAGGAAGATGGAGTACACTGTGTGATCTAAGTTTTGGGAAACTGGAACTGGAAGAGCTTTCCGCAATCAATAGACCTTTTGGAGATCTTGGATTTCTGTGTCTTTGCTAAGTTTATTTGAGTGACATTCTATCTACTTTAGACCAMAAAATTTCAGCCAAAGCAATTCCAAAAAAATAGGGTTGGTAGGGTGGAGCAGTGCAGGCAGAAGGCTGGAACAGTGTATTGCTATAGTAGATGGGGGGGAAAAAAAAGAGAAAAACACCCAATTCTGGTGATCTTTAAAACTGTATGGCACACCCATGCTTTGGAGYAGAGGCATGAAAGCTGGCAACAAAATGGCTTTTGTTTAAAGGATATGCTTTTTGCAGTTTTTGTCCAAATCCACACAAATTTGGCAAAGCTGTCAGGCTTTTAACGATCCTGGCTCATGAATATTCAGCAGCAAGGAGTTGGATTTCAGTGGTGCATCAGAGTCTGTGCTCAAAGAGAGCCAGCCTGGTACCAGAGGCAGGAGCACTGCAGGGAGCAAGGTGAAGACACACATTCCTGTTCCCTCAGGGCTTTCAGAGGATGACAAATCCTCCTGCCAGGAATCCTACACCTCTGTGTTTGTTTATTTTTGCCAGAGCAGTTTTGAGGGCTCTCCCATCCAAATGTCGAGGAGGGGAGTGGCAGAGGTGAGAGCAGAAAGTTGGAGCTTGGTTGGGAAGGTGAAGGAGTAGGAAAGTTGGAGAGAGGGAGACAAAAGACAATGAGCCCTGGTGAGGACTCGGCAAAAGGCAAAGGGAGTGGAGTATGGCCAGAAAGAGGAGGGTTGGGATCAGAGGAAAAGAGGCTGGAGCATGGGGAGCAGGGCTGTGGATCCTGGCACTCAGGTTTGGAAGGGTGAATGCTGCCCGGGGTGCAGAATAGAGACAGGAGCTGAGCTGAARTAGGTGAGGCTTCTGTTTCTCTCTCACTGAACTTCAACTGTGCTCATTCCAGGCTGAGTGCGTTCAATAAAAATGACAAGTTCAGGGAGAAAGTTTGCCCCCAAACATTGAAACATCCCTTTTGATCATGTTCCTTTYCCTGCATCAGCACATCATCTTCAGGAAGTAGAATTTAAGTTTTTTGGCCAGGTTATCAGCTGGTGACTCCTGGTATAATTTTATCAATAGCTCCCTACAGATTTATAAAGACGGCCTGGTCCTACAAGCATCTTCCCACCTCTGTCATTTCCTAGCATGGCTCATGCCTTTAAAGATGATAAAGATGTGGTCTGGTGCTCTCAGACCTGTTGGGAGACTAAGGTTCCTTATTAGTGGCCAAGAGCAGAATCTGTCTCTTCCTCCGTAAATTATCTTCATTTTACTGTGTTTTAAAATGCATCACTTTAAAGTTTAAAATATTTGACAGTCTGCAAATGTATTCAAAAYACTGCAGCGTTTAGCAGTGGTCAAATATCTAGCTATACATTATATACTGTCACATATATTTAATATATGTGCAAAAATGTCACCAGACAGAATAATTATGGGGGAAATATTATAATAAATGTAAAAATTGTCATCTACAGATGAAAATGACCCTAATTTATTTGGATCACCGACACGAGTATATATCTTTGCTTCTGACATTTTATTCTATAATTTTAATAAATAACTTAGTTTTAGTACTTGTTTTCATTATGTGCAATGTCCTGGGATGAGGTGGAAGTTGGAATGAAGRAGGAATCAAGTGGAAATTACTAGGTGGTGCCTTTTGTTTTCCAAGTGTAGTGAAGCAGTTTGAATGTGTTTTAATATTCTTGAATATTTAAATGCCCTGGGGCATCTTGTATTTAGGAGGATTTTTTTTTTTATTAGTTTCTTTGTGTATTTTCCATTTTTYCCCCCCTGTTTTGTATAAACTTCAAAGGTAATATTTTGCTTGAGACTTTCTATGAAATCCTGGAAAATGTTTGTAAGGTCAAATGGGCTGTTTTGATGTGGTGTTTGGATSTTCATTCTCTCATTGTTTTTGAAGTAAACAAGGCTGTGCTAACATAAAACCATATAATAAYTCGGTTGTATTTACTCTCTGGTAGACTGGAGGAGGGAAGTGACTTTAATTCTTTTTTTTTTTTTAAATTGATTTCTCTAGTACACATTTGACTCCACATTGCTGTGATGTTATCTAGGGACAAAATCCATCAAACTTTCAAATATTCTCACAGCTGCTGTGGAGTTTGCATGGGAAGTTGGTGGATTTCTTTCAGGCTCTGGGTATTAAAATACAAGATACCAGTGAAACTTTCTGAATGGGAGTGAGACTGGTGATATTAATAACAAAGTAACAGCCTTATTTTCTTCTGGTAATTTCTGATCATTTYTCAGCCCACCAGGTTTAACCACCTTACTAATGTGCTCTACAATGCTCTGTACCAAATATTAATATCGGCATTATTACAGTGTCAGCACTTCTCTGGTGTTAGCAGATATATTGTTTTCATTATATAAATCTGGTCCCCACACTCCCTGCTTTCCAGTTTAATTAATCCTCTGTCACACCAGTGCTGCCAAGAAACCTGTAGCTATTTATAGAAAGGCATCACATTTTAATATGCAAAAGATAAATATGACTTGGAACGTTACAAACTGGGCTACAAGTGGGATTTGAAAGTAAAAAATTAATTTGACTCAATAATGGAAGCTATAGRCTGATTTTAATGCTTTTCACCCTGTGAAAAATGTTACCTCTGATTAAGCAGATAGCAGATTAGCTTTAATTTTGAGTTTTTTGACCTTGAGATGTCTTAGATTCCCATGTGTGTTGATGGGCCAGACTCAAACAGGGAAAAATAACTTCTAGTTACCTGTTTGTGGTCTGTACAGCAAGAGCGTGAATTACAGGGATCAGGTGCTAAAACTTCTCTGTAAAGAAATATTTTTGGAGAAACAGTTTTTGTTTGTTATCCAGAAACCTGGATGGATAAGTCTTCACCGGTGAGTCACCAGCATTTTCTGAGAATTGCCATCTGGCAGGAAGGGATGTACTCCCACATCTCCTCCAAAGTGCCCACRGATTCATGATTCTGGCTGTTTGCATCAACCCCTGCATATAAATGTCTCAATAGGGAAAGAGARGCTTCAAAGAAAACACAGAGATTAACCTCAAAATATTGGGCAGAAACAGCTTACATGTTACGAGTTTGGAAACTTGYATTCATGCCAAAACAGTAACTTTCTGGTGGTATTGCTTCAGGCTGTAAATTTGCTGGCTAAAGGCACCTGGAACTGGCCAGGGCTTGTATTGGATGTGTCTTTGGTCATTCTTTGGTCCACATTCCCAAATCTAAGCCACGACATTCTCCTAAAAAAAGTAATGTTGGCTCTTCCTCAGCTTATTGTATTTAGCTGTATCTTGAATTATTTTATTCTTTRCAGTTTCTGTGGCTTTAATCCAGAAATTACTTACTGCTCTGTGTTTTCTGCAAACTTTTTTTTCTAGGATTGATGGTGTGTTTGCCAACTGCAACGTCTCTGGCACCAGGTGGATATAAATGGTGGAGTTACAGTACCAGTAAGTGCTGTTTTCATAGTCTGGTATTTGAATTCCTTTAGAGTTCTTTGGGGAAGCAGAAATGAGAACTGATGTGGTCACTTGGCTACTGTGCCTTTTTGAACTGAGAAATTTGGAAGTTTTGTGCAGATGATACAGTGTTTGACTTAGCTTGTCCTGTACTTTTACTCTACAAAGGCCACAGGGGCTCTTAAAACAAGATGAATTTTTCCTCAGTACACTTTGYGAAAACTTTTGCAAACATTTGGTTTAAAACTACTGATTGTGTATTTACATATGCAAAATAAAAACCAGTTGTATTCTTAACAACAAATATATGCCTGTAATTCTGTTGAAAAAAGTGCTTGTGGCACACTCTGTCTTCATTTTTCTATTTAATGCCCCAGCTGTTTTACTAGTCCACATTTTTCTTCAAAATACTGAAAGTGAGAAAACCATGTTTCTACATAAAAGTGCATGAAACTATTTTTGATTTAACTTAAAGGCATTCAGGAGCAAGCAAATGCTGTCAAGTGTCTTCAGCCAGTAGATTTCAATTTGTATTTAATACTTGCATAACTTAAACATTAGCCAAGAGAATTTTAAGCATTTTTTTTTCCTTTAATTTGACTTTAAAAAAAGTAAAAAAGACTCCTCCTGGACTGAGATCTTGTATCTCAAGTTTCAGACTGAAGTAAACTTTTACAGCCGAGTTGTAAAATAGCAGTTTATGAGACAAACTCTGCCAAAACTTTAACTATAACTGTGCCAATGTGCCATTATAATAATCCAACAATAATCATGGTCCATTATATTAAATCACTCGCACAGACAAAGGCTGCTAACCTTTCCAAGTGGGGAAAAAATGTTCCTTTCAGATCAGGGATAAATTCCAACTGAGAAGACCAAATGCTCCAGCCTTTAAGTAGTGAATACATTTACTTCTCCCCAGGGCTCAAATAACCCAACATTTGGTAAATGTTTAACAAGGATGAATTCTCCCTCCCATTTGCCCTTTTCTCATATACACTAGATTAACAAATTCAGTTTAACAGGATGATCTGTGTTACCCCCTGGTATCCCCCAATTAGATCCTTCCTCCTGTTATTGGCGTCTCATCCCAGTCCATTTGTTTGATAAGAGGACCCAGGGTAATTAGCTGTGTGGCAGAAAGTGCCTTCCACCAGCCTCTTAYACAGCCAAGTCTCCCCCACACATGAGAGGGTGCTTTTTCAGTTGCTCTTTCCTTTTTTCCTACAGTTTTTTTTTTTTCTTTTTAAGGGGATCTCCTTTTTGTAGCATTTTGCGGAGGAGATTAAGTGAGCGTGGCATGCAACTCTTGACTCCGGTTATGCCTCCCCTGCAGCACGTCAGGAGCTAAATCAAAGCCTCTGCAGGAATTCACAAATCCAGCTTAGGAATCTCATATTTAGTGCTGGATAAATGAACATTGTTGAGGGCAGAATAACTGTGGGCGCTCTGACAGATTCAGGGGGCAGTGATGGGCTGTGCCTGCGGTGTCTTTGYGCAGCCACCAATTCCTCCCTTAGCCTTCTTTATTTTCAGCTGGGTTTTTTCACATTCAGGTGCACAGTTCTTGCTTCATGTTTTATCTGTCAAGCTGGATGGATGACAAAACTCTATGTGTAGGCTCACACTGATAAGAAGATTTCAGATTTGGTGAAAGTTTTCCTGTGTTTATTTTGTTTGTTTATTTTGCTTTGTTATTTTTGCTTGTTTAGACTTTTTAATTTTTGGTTGGTTTTTTTTGTGGTTGTTTTTGTTTGGTTTTTCTTTCCCTTCAGTTTGTGAAGTGATTTGACTTCTGCTGTGAAAGAAATTTGGGCCTCTACTGTTTTCTTGGGAACGTATTAGTGACTTCAGAGCTACCAGCTTCATCCCAAGACATTCATAGAGCTTAATGTCCACAAGGGCTGGGAGGAGAGCAGAGTTAGGCTGGGAAGGACCTGAAGCCTATGTTGGTGATCTGAAAAGCACTGAGCAGTTGCATTTAATTCCAGAGCTAGAGCTTCTACCTATGCTTAACACTGGAACAGGGGTGGTGACAGCTGGGAAAAATCTCTAATGCTTTTAACAGCCGCCTGTGTCACTGATGAATAAAGCACCTTCCCTGCCTTGGTCGGAGGAAGGACTTTACCTCTGTTACTGAGAGATGCTGAGAGGATTCTCCYGCACCTGTGTGTGCCATTATTGCCACCCCAGTGTTCTGGAGGATTTCCCTTCACCCAGARGTGAAGGGCTGGCTGAAAGTCAGGYTAGAGGATGCTGGAGGAGACCCGAGGCAGGAGCAGAGCGATGCTGTGGGGAGCACATTTCACTGCCTCAGGGTTCCTCTGTGAGCCGCTGAATTTTGTCATTTTGCTGCCACTGAGGGCTCCGTGCCTGAGGGTGCTCAGTGACTTAAATATCCTGGTCAGRAGAGCCCTTGGATGAGCTCAGGCTTGTGGTGATGGCAAGGACTGTGGTGCTTTGCTTCGCGGTGGGGATGACCCTGTTATTGGGGTTGCTGGGTCCCCAGTGAACATCCAGCCATTGCCATTCCAAATGGCTTTTCCCTGGTTTCTGACCAGCTGACCTCTGTGAAAAATTCATTTTTGGACTGGCTCTTGTCATTTCTGTCTCTGACACCTCAAAGTCAGCCTGGCCAGTGCAGCTGATAGTGAATATAACTTGCTTATCTTCTTGTGTGATATCCATCATCAGGGGCTCCATGCTGAGCCACTCGCTGTAGCAGATGGGAATTGCGCCATCATATTTTTGGGAGAGGTCTCATATCCTAGGAAAGCACAGCCATGTATTTCCTTCAGCTTCACGTGGAGTGGTTTGGGATTTACCCTCAGGTAAAGCGAGAACTTCCACCTGTATCCACGTCTTTATCATTTTGACTGTGGTTGCCAAGGTGTTGGGTTTGGGGAGACTCCTCAGTGGGAAGGAATTTACCCATGAGTGCTGGAAATACATTCACCTCTGAGGAGTTTTTGCAGGAAAGGGTCTCCAAGTGAAGGTGAGTTTTATTTMCAACTGCATCCTTTAGTTCTTGCAAAGGAAAAATTCTCACTTGTTTGTATTTTTATTAATCGAGCTAAATTAACACAACCTAGGTGCAAGAAGGCACCAGAGGACCAATTTGGATAAATGGGACTCTTCATTCTTGAGTTATTCATGCAGTCATTCTGCTGCACTGAGGCACAAGGAAGAAAAAAAGAAAAAGAAACCTGAAGTGCTTCAGTAACACCAAGAAAAATGAGTCAGTGGGAGGACTATGTAATAAAACTGTGTCACGAGATAATCACTCCTCWCTGATGTACAAATGCTACAGCAGAAACCTGTCCTTGTCACAAAGATGCAATTACCAAGTTCTCAGTAGTTTGAACAAAAGGTAAATACCCAGATGATGAAGCAGAGTCAAGACTTCCATCCACTCCTCAACCATCTCTTTATGTAYATGTGTGTGTAACACTTCCCATTTTGCTCCATTGTTTTCCCAAGAAGAAAAAAAAGTATTTCTAAATGCCTGAGAAAAGAATAACCCTTATAGAAGACATGCATTCATTTAAGAAATTACTGAAATAAAAAAAAAAAAAATATTTTCTGTGTTTGACAGATAATTTTCACTTTAGGGGATAATACATAGAAATGAAGTCAGATCCCTGAATTACTGATTCTACATGTTCAGGCATTTCAAGGCACTGAAGAAATTTCTTTATTGAAATCAGCTTTACCRATACCTGTCCACTCAACAGCTTTCCTCTCTGGCTGAGATGCTCTTTTAATACATGTTCAGGCAGTACTTGATTCTGCAAAAGGCCAGAAATTATCTGCACACCCTCAAAGTCGAGCAAGGTTTGTGAAAAACACAAGAGGTACTCTAGACCTTGCAATGTATTTTTATGGATGTTCAGATGGAATTTAATCTTTTCAAGATTTCTAGTGATTTCAAGTGATTTCAAGTGATTTCTAGTCCTGAGAGGTTGCTGCAGTTCAAGAACCTGGGGAAGGCTGAGACCAGCCTTGAAGGAAGGGACCCATTTCGTTGGGATGGGATGCTTAGTCAACAAAGCYTTTCTTTCTTCTCTGTTTGCCCCACTGCTTTTTAGCTATTTTAAAAGTCAATTACTCCAGTTTCTGCTCTGATACCATCTAATGATAGCGCTAATGAGTGTCTTTGGAGCTGCTGCTGTGTTACTGGCTGYTCAAGCAGCAGGTTCAGTTCTGGCTGACTTGGGGCCCCCTCAGATGTTCTCAAAGTCACACTGTGTTCAAACAAGCTGTGCAGAGCTTTCTGCTCCTCCTGATACTGAGTGGAGCCCCAACCCCAGACCAAATTGATCTGGTTTAGTGGTGTAAGATCGAGGAGACACTGAAGGAGTTTGTCACTGAACCTTGCATTATCTCATTTTGGAGCTGCAGTCCTTGTGGAGGTACAGAGAGGCCAAAGAGATCTGAAGCCTTCACAGTTTCTCCAGAGCACAGAATTTCATTGCTTCCCCTAAGATCAAACTGTGTGCTGGTGCTGCACAAACATGTGTTTTGTGCCACGATGGGAACAACTGTGTGTTTTGTGCCAYGCTGCCAGGCTGATGGGAAAACTTGAGCCATAAAGTTGGTCTTGTGCCCAGAGAAGGTGCTGGAACCTGTGGTCATGCAGAAAGACTGACAGAAGGTTTTTCTGGTTCTCTTCAGAGTGAATTTCTTGCTTAAGTGTTCTCCTATAAAACTGAATTTTGTCTGAGAAAATGGTGTGAACGATCTGTAGGGAAATGCAGACTTTCCACTCTCTACATGTCCTATGTAAAATGGCAGTTTTCCAGTGTCACTTGTAAATGATCCTTTCCTTGGTGTGCAACTAGATGCCAGAGAATTGGTGTAAGCTTTTGCATTGCACTGAAGGCCATAAAAACATCAAAATTTCCTTTTTTGGTTGCAAGAGAGCAGCTGTCTAGATTGGTGGGTAAGGCTGGCTCATCTTTGCCTGTTTTTATGAGTCTCTTTTTAGGTAGAAATTCAAAAATATCTTCCTCTTAACTACTTCCAAAAGGTCAGTGGAAAGTGCTGCTTTACCAGTTACACAAAACACTTTGGGGGTGGGAAGAATCAGAAATGAGTTGTCCTCTGCTTTTCTCATGGCAAGCATTTCCAAGAYCAGCCACTTTCTTTCTGCTCTGCTGTGAAAACTAGTYTGTTTACTTCCTTTTTCTCCTTCTKTTTGAWACAAAACTGTATTTTAGGCAGGTTTTGCTACTTGCATCACATCCTCCTAAAACCTTGTAGACCATCAGCTGCTCTCCAGCCACCAGAAGCCATGAGACTCCAGGGCAGCCTGGGAATGGAGCTTTGCTCCGTGTGCTGCTCAGGGCACTTTTACACAACTCTATTTTTGGCTCTTCACTTGCTCAGATGAAACTCTCTGATTAAGTAACACATAGGAAACAGATTTCAGTCCAAGTCTGAATCATCCAGCTATTAATTTTTTAAAAAGTGAGTTTGGGTTTTTTTTTCCTCAAAATCCTTGCTTGCTCCTTTCCATGTTCGTTTTCCCCCAGAGGGACGCTCAGGAAGTTCATTTGGATTAGGTGTGAATTCGCAGTGTATGAGCTGTGTAGACACCCYTGTGCAAAATGAAAGCTGCCTGAAKCTGGCTTGGCTTTGGAAATRGRTTGAGTCYACCCTAKGTCTCWGTMAGCATTTTCTTGCTGAGATATCATTAGCTAATTAGCTGATTTAATTAATCCTCCTTTAAAATTAATTTGGATTACTTTCCTTGCTATCCCCAGARAGAAAGAAGCGCTTAACTCTCCTGGTAACCAACGCCATCACATTCTGGGATGGACACAGTACTTCTGTAGCACCCCATGTTTTGAGCCTAGGTGTTGGGGWAGGAAACATAGAACTTGTGAGCATTATCTAACCTAGGCTTGCCATCCACTCATTCCATGCAGTTCACTTCCAAAGTTATTACTGGAGCTGGGACTTGTATTTCAGGTACATCTGACTTTTTTCTCGAGCAGTCAAGGATCTAAAGTCAAGAGGAAACCATGAGGTGTAGGTAAGGTCTTTGAGTTTCTTCTTAAATTGCCAGGGTTAGTGCTGGATGCACAACTAGATTCTCTGACATCTTTGAAAATTAACATTCAGTCTGAATCAAAATATTTTAATTAATAAATAAATTCAATATAGCATCAGTGAGAATGTTAGATCTCAGCCTAGACTAGAGCAGGAGGACGTATCTAGACAGAATGGACTTCGTTTGTGTTGGGTGGGATAAATTGCACCTTTTGATCCCATTCCTGAGCCATTCGTTTTTGGCATTTTGGTTAGTTGTTTTTTAGTTGGGTTTTTTTTTGTTTTTTTTTGTTTTTTGTTTTTTGGGGTTTTTTTTTGAGAATGCAAAAGGGTGGATGGAATACACATCCTTGAATGGAGAAAGGAAAAGAGATTAAACCAGATGAGGCTGCTCGTCGTTAATCGTATCCTGAGTATTGTTATCAGCATTTCCCTGTCCAGTTGGAAGAATGTGGTGTGTAATATTCCACAGCTCTCTGTCCTGCTTCCAGCTCTGTTCACTGTTCTCATTAATGACTTGCCCAGCGCAGTGGAGAATACACTTATTAAATTTGCAGAMAACACCAAGTTATAAGGGCCTGCAAATATTCTAGGGGACAGGATTAGGAATTTAGAACGACATATAGAAATTGAGGAACTGGTAAAAAAAACCAAAAGCAAAAAAAGAAGGCATAAAGTTAAACTAGGGACTAAGCTCACAAGTCATTGACTGCATGAGCATGGGATACATAACATGCAGGTGACAACACTTTACAAAATTTTGGTGAATTATAGTTAGATCAGAAGCTGAGTGCAAATATAAGCCTAAAAACAGGTGTCTCATGGTATTGCAAAGAAAAGCAGACCTTATATCAGAACTTAGTAAGGTTTGCTTCTCAAGACCCTGTTATGTCACTTGGCGCTGATAAGGTGTCATCTGGGCTTGCTACTATCTTTGAAAGCTGGAAAGATTTTGAATCAACTCTGAGAATAATTATGGACTGAGGAAACCATCTTATGAGGAGAAACCAGAAAAAGTAAAGTTTTCTTGTCTTCTAGGGGACACTGAAGTTAGGCATAAATACTCTTTAAATACATTAAAGACTTTCAAAATATTTAGGTAGTRACCTCTTTTACAAGTTTGCACTGGGGCCAAGATCTCAGCAGGAGAGTTCCAGATTAGATGCTAGGAAAATTTCCCCAGATATAATGATAGAAAAAGGCTAGAGCTGATTGCCTGGTGAGGCCATGAAGTTTCTGTTATTGGTGGTTGGTAGGAACAGTTTAGAAATGAGTTTATCATCAGAGACAAAATACAGTCACTCCTGTCTTGAGGACTTTTTGGGGTCTTTTCTTGGTCTGGGGATTTGAGAGCAATGASTACAGTACTTAGAGTAGCATCCAGGGGCAGCAGTTAATCAATTAGATATTTATGCTACTGTTTTAATCTTTGCAGGTAATTATTTTAATTATTTCTAGACTCCATGATTAACTAGATCAGGCTCAGGACATCCTGGGATCAGCTTAGGTGTGTATACAGGGATACCTGTTTTCCARATGCATGTCTGTTTTCCACGGAGCTTTGTTCCCAACCACACTATTGCATTCCAAAGAGGATCCTGGACTGGAATTTGGCAATATTTTTGTTGTCAAATATAGAAAATAAAATTGTAGGAACTAAAATTATAGGAATACATATTTTTTGCTATATCAAACACTTCTGGAGCACCACGCCGACCTTCTCATTCTCTTCTCATGTCCCTTCTACATCTTCTACCACTACATAAAACTGCAAGGGAGGGTAGGCAGGTGGGATGGAGGAGCCCCCAATCAGCTTTTTCCCCCTCTAATGTGAGGCACCACTGAAGACARAATCCTCTCCATCAGCACACCTGGAAAATGGACTGCAGCGTTTGGAAAGAGAAGGCTGGGAGACAGGTCACAGTTATAAGGCAAAAGCCAATTTATAGTCCTTAATTTATCACATGAAAACATTTTTAGAATTTCTAAATTTGCCATATTTTCATCATCTTTGGGAATACTGTTTTCTTAACGTACTCAAGCATTTTCTTGGCTTTTATGTGTTAAGTGTGGACAGGCAGTTTACTGCTTGGGACAGCATTTAGGAGGAGTCCATTCTTCTGCATTTTGGAATAGTGAGTGAGTTTGGAGCAGTCATTTGAAGGGTTCATTATGTGTGYATGCACCTCTGTGTCTAAATAATCATAGCAATTTCCTTTATTCAGTTCTTCAAAGTCCCAGATGAAATCTGGATTTCAGTACAGTTAAATGCATGTAATTCAAGATAGGAAAAAAGGAAAGAAGCATTTATTGTACAGATGGGGAACTGAATCATAGAGAACTAAGAGACTGTCCAAAAATAATACAGAAAAACTGTGGCAGAGCATTGATTCAAGCCTGAACTTTGTGATTTCTCACTCAAATCCCTAATTACAAGGCTGTTTTTAAATTTCCAAGTCGTTCTCTTRCACATAACAAGTGTTATCACTTAGGCCTTCAACTATTTGGGTATTAAATTAAACCTTTCTTCGCCCTGCTGGAGCACAGAGCTGGAACACCAGTGTGACTARCTGGAAAATGACGATTTCACACCAAAGGTAGGGAGATGTGGCCAAATGGATAGGAACCAGTCCTGCATGGGGTTTGACCCGYTGGGTGTCACATCCCGAAGCGCCGCCTCCCTGCACCTTTGTGATGTATCTGACACTTGTCACTGCAGCCCCTGGTGTGACCCTGGCCATTATCACTCAGGATCCTTGGCTGGGGACACGGGGCCAGCTGTGCTGKCAGAGAAGTGCCATCGTGGGAAGCTGGAGCTGCAGCCAACGTGGCTGGGATATCAGCGCCGCTCCTGGCATTCTTGGACACCTCCTGTTTGCTGCTCTCCTTTTTCCCCACTCTCCCTKCCCCCAGATAAGTTAAACTGCAGAGATCAGATGAAAATTTCTACTCAGCATTTTTTTTTCTACCCTCCCCCCATACTTTTAACCATAGGAGCTTGTTCAAGGGGAAATATGTGCTATCTCAGAGACATCCGTGGGTGTGAAAGAGTGCACTTAGTAAGGCTTTTCTTCGGGGTAAGAAAAAAAACCAACAAACCCGTTCTGTGACATTCTCTCATCCTCCTGTGACCTGTGCAAGGCACAGGGAGTGTTGTACATACACCTGAAGCTAAAACAAAGCTGAAAAAACATCTAAAACTCTGCAGTTGTTGGGTGGGGTCRGAGTGGATGAGCAGGTGCATACCAAAGCAAAATTATCTTGGGTTGTGTTCCTGTCCTGTTTCATAATCATTAAGCAAGTTTGGGGATASAAAGCTTCCAAGGAAAAGAAGAGTGGGAAATGGCGATTCAGAAGTCAGTGGCTTTCCTGGAATCAGCCCAGAAGTTGCTCCTAGCTGCCTGATTGCCAGGTTTTGGCAGMGATTTAAAAGCTGAGTATCTGTTGACTGTCAGGCCAGCGCTGTCAGTCACCTACGTTCAGGTTAATGCTTCAGGGAGCTGGCCAAACTCCAGGGGATAACTCGCTAAATAAAGATATCATTGCTCTTTCCTTGGAACTGGATGTTCTTCCCTCCTCCCTCAGTCTTTTGCTCTTTCTTTGTGCTGTGGAAAAGTGTCTTTGCACAGCTTGGAGATATTCAGATCCAGACCAAAATTTCGTATCTCTGCTGGGAAAAAAAAAAGGCTTAAATCTAGAAAACTTAAAATTAAGACTCACCCAGATTAATGTGTGTCTGTGCTTTATTTTTTTTTTCAGAACAGGATGAACTGAACAGATAGGCTGAAAAATGCAGTGAGTAATATGTGTAAACTCAAGACTTTGGTATGCAGCTTAATCTGGCACAGCACCCAACTTGCCTGACTAATCTGCTTTATGTCAGCATGACAAGGTTTGTTGGAAGTGATGATATCTTTTAGTAGACTAAGTAATTTTGTTGGCTATCTATTAGTAGTATTAGACAAGGTTTCAGGCACATAAGCCCTTCTGCAGACCACCTGAAATCTTAAAAGAAGCCATCACCTTTGCTTTTAGYTGGCCTGTGGAAACAGTTGGGAGCTTAAAGCTTGTCTGCTCTCTCAATCTTTTCTGCTYAGTTTTATGAAGGATTTCTTCTACTTTGCTTGATGTCTAAAGACCACCCTATCCACCCAAGAGTAAAATAATTTCTTTCTTTCAAATGTTACTCTGTGTTAACAGGAAAAATTTCACAATGGCCAGGTTTGGAGGTGGGGTGTGTTTAGGTTTTGGGGTACCCAGATTTTCTCTGCTGTGTGCTGCACAGATTCTGTATTGCCTCAAAATCAGAGATCTCCTGATGTCTGAATTGGGGTATCCAAAGGAGATATAAAGTCAGTGACCACTATTGAAAAGCACAGATTTTAAAATTAAACAAAATAAGATAAAGGACAATGAATTAGCTAAGTCCCTCATCCTCTGTGCTGTTTGCCTGCAGCAAAAAAGAAGAAAAGGAAAAGAAGTTCCTTGGTCACTYGCCTGTGTTGTGGATTAGAAGTGATAAAGTCAAATAGCTACCAAATGCTTTACAAAAATATCAAAATCTAGCAACTGAGTAAAGGAATCAGAATATTCAAACTGGAGCCAAAAAAGAAAATAATGAAAACCACCCTCTCTCATGAATAGTTTTGGTCCTCATTATAGATTAGTAGTTTTGTGAGATGATGTAGAAATGTTCCTTATTATCACAGCTTTATTGCCTACCTCTGTACATCTGTTCCAAAATTCATTTCAAAATGGCCAGACATTTCAATAATCCAGTGTGGCTTGGAATTTTCATATTGTTTCTGGTGCGTTAAAATCTGGATGGAAAGCTGGTACTTTTAAATTTACAATTGCACAGACCGTACAACATCTGGGTAGCTTTGCTCTATTGCTTTCCCTGTTCCTTTAAATTTAGACTGAAGTTATGATGTGCATGAAAGGCTAAAGACCTTGTGTGTGGCAGGTGTTATTTCAAGCTGACAAAAATTCAGTAATATGTTCATTTTACTTTGATATGGCCTTTTGCAAAAAAGCGTAAAACTCTGATTCAAATCTTGGCAATAGAGTTTTATTTTAAAAACAGGCAAATGGGGCATCTTCTGGACAAGGAGAAATTAACAATAAATTTGTATATGTGTGTGTTTATTAAAAAATACACTCATTAAATTGTTCCCTAAGTTATTTTTTATTATTCCTTACAATTAAAGCTTCTCTGCTGAGATACACTGATGTATTTTCTCAGGGATCAGTAAAATATTTTGGGCTCTTATTTTCCWAGAATGATAACACTGAGGACAATAGCAAACTTCTTATCTATGTTTTATATAATATATAACATATTTTATATTCCTTAAAAATGTCTTGATTAATTGCTCATTGTTGGCAGTCCAAGAGTCATACTTTGACTCAAAGTGATCTGTGTAGAGGAATCTTTAGGAGAGTGAAACATTCCGGTTCCAGTGATCCACACTGAGCTTTGCTGTTTTACATGGGCTAAGACTTGGTTGATATAAGCTTGTTCTGCCCCAAGACATCCATGGCATCCTAAATATAATCTGTGAAAGAAGACTTTCTTTGCTTGCAGGGTTAGCACTTGTATTTATGTTAAAAAACAAGCAAACAAGCAAACAAAAAACTTCAAAACAGCAGCAACCCTCTCTCCCCCAAACCCCCACAAACCCACAATTCATAAATATGAGAAAGGATGCAAATGCTGTCTTCATCATCCCTGTGTCTGATTAAATTGAAATCTTTGGGGAGATTTTTAAATGCTGCACACCTGAATCTTCTGAAGGAGTCCATGGGGTTTTCAGTACTGTTGTTCATTTTTCAGCAAGAGAAAAAAAAGGAATTTTGGGGATAACTGTGCATGTAACTAAATCCCAGCTTAATGRTTACTCCTTAATCCTTCAGAGTCCCTGGAACCTCCTTTGAGGGATGTTATCAGAGGGTGCTGGCTGCTGGAACGCAGGTGAAAAGCCCCATCCCCATTGTGTTTGGCGTTACTCCTGAGGTGGGTACAGTGCTGTTTTGCCAGAACAGGTGTGATCAAACTGCATTTTCAACCTGACCTTCTCCTCACCCCTAATAACTTCCTGGTTGCTTGGTCAGAGAGAGATTTATGAGCACGAACAAAGCGTGATGTGTCTGTCCCAGCAGCGAGGGAAACCAGAAAACTTATTAAGAGAGAAGGGAGGGGGGAAGAAGAGAGAGAATGAGAAAGAGGAGAGGCTGAAAAYGAGCCTGAGTTTCAGACAGAAGCACCTCAGCCTCTGGTCTACTGTAATTACCCAGCCACTGAAGAAATAAAACCTTGGAAAATCAATTTTATAAAAAAATCAATGTTTTAAACAATTTGAAAAGCTCTCATAATTTTAAATCCCTCTACAATGTACATGTTCAGAGCCCTGATYACCTTCAAAGTGAAGTGCTCCAATAATTTTAAATTGTTCTGCACAGAAAAGGCTCTGAACCCCCATTTCACCCCCAAATGGAAGCAGCCTTGAAAATGTGAAGCTCACCAATAATTTTTAAATAAACCTCTCTGACCAACCCTGCCCATGCTTCACGAAGTTCATACATCTCAGAGTTTGTGGTTTTTTTATATTGAAAGAATTTCTGCTTATAGACCCTAAAGATTATTTTTGTCTACTACAATAAAAGATTTTTTAATTTAAAACATGGAGAATTTTCTCAGATTTTTGGTTACTGAAACTATGAATCTTTTCCCATTAAAAGTTTTTTTCTATTTGTTCCTGTATTTAGTCCAGACAAAAAGCACAAATTGATGAGTATAGCTGTTATCATTTCCTAACTTACAGCTCTGTGCAGAAAGTGATTTTACATTGAATTGTAATTTCATTCACAAGGGCTTTAGACCTTATATAATTAAAATACCTCAATCCTCTTCAAATTAGAAAAGCAAATTGTTACATATCATAAGTAGGTGCTTTTCACTCTAATGACAGTCACTTAGATGATTTATGACATACATTATTTTATATCAAAGTACAATGAAATAGGCATTACCAAAGGTAATCTCAGTAATGTCTGAAAAGGGATCTCAAACCTCAGYGCAACAATGAATGCAGTATTTAAAATGCAAAACCCAAAGACATTATTATGGTTTTGATTTCTTATGCCACAGCTTCTCCTGATCTGTTATATTAGTACAGCAACACAAAGGGTGTTTTGGATGTATTTTGCTAAGATAACAGACGGGAAAAATGAAAAATAAAGTCAGGTTTTATGCAGAAATTGTTATCAAAGGGATGATAAAGTAAAACTGCATAATCGCAAGGAAAAACAATTGATGAGGTACAAACTGAAATATATTGAGCTCATGGAATATGCTCATTTTCAGCTTTTAAGCCCTTGCATTATTAAAATGCATAATAAAATATAATGCTTGGATAATGTATAAACAAATCAGRATAAAGTAGCTTCTTGAATATGATTATTTTCATATTTCTGTATTCTGTATGAAGATTATCCCTTCTCTCCTCCCCCACTCCTACTGCAGTGATCTATTCCAGAGCCCTGGGAGTCAATGGTGAGAATTTCAGTGTCCTTGGTGTCCTTTGTGGCAGGCAAAYGCCACAAAACCCTGCAACTCTGCATCAGAATGGGGACAAATGGCTTTAAATGAGAGCAAATGGCTCTATGCTGGGCAYCAATCCCTTTATGCTGGAGATGTGAAAAATGTGCCTAACCACCTGAGGTGTGAGGCTGGAGCAAACCTCCCGCAGGAATAACTGGAATTTAAAAAAAATAAATTGCAAATTAGAAAGTGATGTTTGATTTTAAGTGAGAAGTTGGGATTTGAGGTGGTTCCCTGCAGTGCCATAGGATCTATAGGGCCACTTGTGGGATCCATCCTGCAGCAGCAGCCTTGCTGAGGTGTTCCTGTGCTGGCTGCTGGATGGATGTGCTGGTGTGAAATGTGAGGGTCCAAAAGTCATAAAAGCTGATGGAAAGGGTGTCTGAGTAAGGAAATAAATGGCAGAGCTGCTTGSCTTGGGATGAGTTATTGTCAGGGTTTCGACAGTTCTGGTGTTTGGGCTTSATGAGTACAGAGGGGTGAGCATCAGGGAGCCCACAAGAAGGGTTTGGGAAAWCTGATTTACCATGAAAAGCTTAGGAAAACCCAGCCTCATAGCTGTTGGATTATGGGACTGCAGGGATGGGGAGCACAGAGCTCCTGTTTTATCTGCCAGCTCCTGTTTTATCACATCCAGCCCACGGAGCTGAACCCACTCATCCTCAAAACCTAACAGGGTGAAGATCATGAACTTCCCAAGGGCTGAGAGGGAAAGGCAACATGTTGTTCATCATGAAAAAYGCTCAGAAGGAGATGTCAAGCACTCAGAGAGAGATCTTTCCCAGGAATCAGCTCTCAAAGCRCCGTGGCTGTGCCAGCTGAGCATGTTTGTCCCTGATGGCTGCATAATCGATGGCWCTGTGCTCTGGTGCTCTCTCACTGAGCCCCAGCCCAACGTGCTCAGCAGTTTGCCTCTCATTTGCGTCAGCATCTAAATAAAGATGAATATCTTTTTTTTTCCCCCCCCCCTCTTTTCAAGATGGGCTGTTAATTTTATAACAGAAGAGCAATCTAATGACTTATATAATTAGGAGCATGTTTTTAAAAATTTAGAAGAGTTGTATTCTTTCAGTGTTCAGCAACTGGGGAGAAAATTGTAAAAGCTCTTAAAAAACAYTGAGATTAGTTCAGGGTTAGAGTGTGGTACTAATAACACCAAGGCTGTGGGTTTGATCCCTGTAAGGACCATTCACTTAAGAGGTGGATTTGATAATCCTTGTGGGTCCCTTCCAASTCAGAATATTCTGTAAAATGSCAGCAGTCAGATTYCCAACCCATCCTGAACAGCAAGAGKTCCCCTCACTCAGAAAATCTGGTCAAAGTTTTACACAGCAAAACGGAACTTTGGGGGTTTAAAAACATAATAAATTCACATTTCATTTTGAATAGAGCTCCCTTCCAATGCCTGTGTTTAAAGTGCTACTTGGAATAAACACAGTTGGTGGGGAAAAAAACCCAACATCTATCTTGAGGCTGATTTCACATTTAGCCCTGACAAGTTGTGGTCAGTCAGTCCTGGCTCATTGTGCCACTGCAGTCTCAGCTGAGAAAGGGGAGATAGCAGTCTGYAGGGTTTCAGTCTGGCACATGTTCCCTGCTGCTTCACAGCTGGAGCAGAAAAAGCTCTTCCCATTCCCCCGATTTTCCCACCAAATGAAGGATTTGAGCTCTCCATGCTTGCAAAATCTGTTTTGGGCAGTGCTGGAAGTGGGTGAAGGGGGAATRCAATGTGAAGGTAGGTAACCATTCAGTTTGTGGAGCTGATGACTGCACCTTGGAGAGCAAGAAGAGGYACTTTCGACAATGGTGAACCAGTTTGGCATGGATAAACTGGATTTTGAGGGGAGGGGGCTGCTATCATTTAAAAATAAACCATTTAAAAAACAAAGATTCTGTTAAGTGTGGTCTTCCTATTSCTTTCTGTAGAGACTTTACCTGACAGTTGCTGGTTTCCAGGTTCAAAACTGTTTTCTTACTTAAGACTTGGAGATTCGGTTTCATTGCTATTAGTTCTATAAAAACTTCTTCCAGAGAAACTGTGGAAAAAGATAGTGGTGGTGTTTTTTAAGATACAATGGAATATAGCAAGTGTGGGAAATGATAAGGATTTCTGTTCTATTTTTTTACCAAAGACAAAAAATAGAGCAATGTGGTTTTGGGGTTAGGATAGAACTGTGGGATTAAGGCTGAAGGAGGGATGACTGGTACTTGTCTCAGCTAAGTGATGAAGCTGAAGGAGCAGGACGTACCTCTATGTTTGGTGAAAGTCACCTGTTTAGGGCTTTAAATTCATCAGTTCTA
>NW_026623705.1:208624-213041 GCF_030028575.1 Malurus melanocephalus
CAACAAGCCCAGAAAATTCTTTTGAGCGATGAAGTTTTGTACTTGTAACGTGAGATATCCTAAATAGCTCAATGCTCGTGTGGATTTTCTGCGCTTCACTGCACGAAGCTCTTGTGGGGGACACAGGAGAGGTTGAGGTCTTCTCACACAGAGCCTGTGTTCTTTCTGACTTGGTCCAGACACAGAGCTGTGCCTGTAAGCAACAATTCCTATTTTCCATCCATCTTTTAGCCAAATATTTCATCCTCTGATCAGTCCCCAATCCATTTCTGGCTCCTTGTCCCCCAGCCGTGCTTCCTACAGTGCACAAGGCAGAAGGGGAGGCAGCTGCGTTGGTTCTTCTTGCATTCAGGGTGCTCTGGCAGTTCTGTCCTCAATCTGCTGGAGRGGATGTCACCCAGAGGGACCAAAATTCCTTCCTTTCCACGTTCTTACTACCTCTGAGCTGTGCTATATAAAATAAAGGAGAGAGGGAGGTCGCAGAGAACTTTCCAGTCTGTCTGGCCCAGGCCTGGGTTGCTGGGAGTGATGGAAATTCAGTGACTCCAGTGGTCTGCATTGTCCCTGAAATGTGGGAAACACTATTTCAACTGTCTCAAGGGAATCACCCTGCCCTGCTGAGAGCTGGTTTTGGGGAGCATGTGCCACCCACAGAACATGGGTGTCCACGGATGGGATCCCTTCCTGGACAGGGAAGGGCTCCACTGATTTCCATCTTGATACAGCACTGTTCTCCTCACCTTGCTTGGTGCTGTGCTGCAAGTGATTTTGAGAAGAAATAATACCTGTTCTTGCTCCAACAGGATATAAAATTGCCCTTGTATTAGACAGTCTATATTTTATTGAAGTTTTCTTCATATTAGTGTCATAGAAGGCCTTGATTTCAATATAACAATATGGAAGTGCACGTGTAATTTGTCCTCTGATCACATTAATGCTAAACCACTTTACATGGTGGTAATGTTAAACTAATGTGACAGAATAATACAAGTRATGTAAAACCATTAATATTATAGAAAGTTATTCATTTTATACAAAGGATTCCAAGGAGTAATTTGAATAAAATTCCTTGTCTCTTTCTCTGATCTAGTTGAGCTACTTTGATCAAAAGATAAGCCTGATCAACAAACTTACTAATAGCTAATTTCCATACAAGGACTTCTCCTTCTCACTCCTGCTCATGGCACAGCTCAAACCCAGCTCTCTGCTCTCGGGAGCTCTGCTCTCCACAGCTTCTGATGTTGAAAAAGGGAGAGAAGAGATGTGAGATCAGAGGTGAAGCAATTTATCTGTAACCTGGTCCACTTGGGCATGCACATTTCCCCAGCCAAGTTTAAAGGGCATGTAAAGCTTTAGTGAATTGAGCCGTAAATGTTTAATTGTATGAGTTGCTCCTTGAATACAATAGTGGGGCAAGTTGCAACCACTAGCAAGAAATGAGTGTGTACTGAGTGTAAAAGCAGCCTTCTTTCACAGCAGATTTCAGTTTTGCTCAGAGAGCTGTAGAGCGTTTATTTTAACTCCCTGCAAACTTTAGGCCTCTGATTAAACAAAGTAGGAGCTGGATGATATCAAGGCGTGCTTTCCCCTCGTTTAATCAGATCACCCAAGACAGCCAGCGAGAATAAATAGTATGTGAAAAGCCAGATTTCCARTGAAATTAAATGAAAAGTTATAAGGCTGTGGTTTTAGGAACGGCCTCTCTTTTGTGGTTTTTGGTTGAGTGTGTTTGTCAGATTTTTATAAGAACATTATTGCTTTAAGAAAAAAATTTAAACCCTGAGAAATTACTCTCAGTCTAACGAGTTCTTTTCCACTGACTACAGACATCATTAGGGGATGGCTATAGCCCGAGGCTGTGCATGAACTTTTTCTTCTAACTGTACACTTTATGTATAATTTAGCTTTCTTGCCTAAATTATTCAAGCAAATAGTGAGTGAAAATAATGGAGTTCACTGAAACCTTCCACAGTATTAAAATAAAACAGTTTTTTACGTTGATTTGAATTTTTAAGCTTTTTAATCACGGATTTCAAATGGAATACGCATGTCTTCAGCTCTTCTCTGCTTGTCCCCCTGTGCCTTTTTTCCAGTAAGAGGAAAGAAGAAAGGAAACGAACTTTAGCAAATACCCCATTAATTAATAAATGTTACTTATGACTACTTGAAGTAGAAGTAATAGTAATCAAGCAAAAASTATAGATATAGAAAATACATTCAGCAAGTGCTGAACTACAGGCTGTGTTATCTCTTTCACCCCAWATAAGGTCAGTGTTTAAATACTGTTGAGTAGCTTCAAGCTGAAAATACTATTAGGGAGCTCTGTGTAATAAGGCTAAACTCTAAAAGCTAACACAAAGGCTGTAATTATTTCAGATAATATTTTTCTAGCTTGATATCAGTCTTCAAAAAAAAAAAAAAATCTTGCTTTGAAACCCAGGGGCTTGATCCTATGGTAGGGAATTGGTACATTTTCAGAAAACCCTGCAGATTTCTTCCAGGCAAAGAATCAACACTTAAATTGTTTACTATTGTAGCCAGTCCTCTGCAATCTTGTGCCTCAAATTCCTTTTATAGGGTACTGCTGATGTTGTTACTAATGAGGTAGGARCTATATCTAAATCTGAATAGATTCACCAACTGCAAACACATCCTGTGGAAGTTAAGGAATCTCAACAATATCTGCAAGCAGATCYTACTGTTCCCTGCCTTGGGCTCACTGTGCTTTCACTGGATGCCTGCTGGAGGTAGCATAATGATGATTTTCTGTGTATGATGGGAAAGGATCCATKTCTAGGCAGCTGCCATGGTTTGAGATGGGATTGGACTCTGCAATCCCATTGCAGATCAGCCACTACTGAGGAATCTCTGTGGGATTTTGTTTCACCTGAAACAAAATAAAAACAAGAGTGTCTGTTTGGTGAGATTTTTTAAATTTATGATTCTATGACAAAGAAACATCCCAGGAGCGASCATCTCCTGTGCTTGGTCACAGTCCTCTACAAAAATCACAAAGCAAACCAATAGACAAGAGTAAAGACAAGTTTGATGAATCTTTTATGTGAATTTTGCAATTCTTCTGCATTTTTTAGCAATTGTTGGCATAGCAGCAGGCAGAGATACCTGGAAAYCAATAATAATAATAATCACAGAATCACAGATTTACAGAATCACAGAATCACACATTTTATTAGGTTGGGAAAGACCTCTGAGATCATCGAGTCCAACCTGTGGGCCAACAGCACCGTGTCAGTCTGACCATGGCCCTGAGTGCCACATCCATCCTTTCCTTAAACACCTCCAGGGATGGTGACTCCACTCCAACACCTCTCTGGGCAGCACATTTCAATGCTTAAATCATTGTTTCTGTGAGGAAATTCCTCCCAGTGTCCAACTTAAACTTCCCCTGGCACAGCCATGTCCTCTCATCCTAAATGTAACTTGTTCTTTGGAAAACACTTGGAAAAGATTTTCACTCTAGATTCATTATTGCTGTGTTTTTTTTCTTTTATGACTTTCTTTAAAGGAGATAATTGTTTTCTGGTGAGAGCAGGGCATTTTTTTTTTTTAGATTTTGTGTTTATTTAAAAGCTGCTGCCCAGATTGTAAGGGTATTTTGYGCCACTGTTAGGCTTGTTGCATGTCTCAATTGCTTGCAGTCACTTCTGCATGCATATGCATCAGGGGCAGTTGCATAAATTAATTAGGCCAAATAGTTAAAATTTAATTCCATACAATTCATAGGATGTATAATCYGTGCTTTTGCTGAAGAACATTCTGAAGTAAAACCTGGTGATTTTCTGTGGTGATGGCTATTGACTGTAAACTTAGAAAAGGAGCAGTAGAGCCATACAACCTGGAGGATCCTCTCGTGTGCATTTTGGTCTTACATTGTGAGCTGTTTGGTGTTGCACAAGAAACTGATACTCACTTTCTATGCACAGTGCATCAGCCTTTTCCCCTCTAGTTAACACAAGTGGTGATATGCCATCCTGATGTAATGATTCTATGGGAAGTACCTTTTTATTCATCTACATTTTTTTGGTTGCTCGTGAGTCTTTAGCACTTGGGGTGAAAAATCAGGTAGAAAAAGAAAGAATTACAGAGCTGGGAAGCACACAAAACTGAGCTGCTCATTTAATTACCCAGTAAGGTCTAGACTGTGAAATCCTTTGACAGTACAACATCCTTTTCCCACTGAATTCATGTTTCACCAAAACCCAGCCCAGCATCACACGAGAAAATTCTCCTTCTAGGGATGTTGGGCATTTCSTACAACCACAAGATCAGCACAGAACTACTCAATTCCCTGCTTGTGTCAAGAGATTAAAACACTTGGTGAAACCAAAGTGATCGCTCATCACATCTTTCAGAATAGCTGCTTCCTTTTCTTTTTCTCTTTATGCACTTCAATTTC
>NW_026623705.1:213192-249392 GCF_030028575.1 Malurus melanocephalus
TGTTTGGCAATAGGCTTTAGGTTGGTATTCCATGGAATTCTATAATTTAACTGCCCAACGCATTGAACTTTCCCGGCTCATGATGCTGAAGAATCTGTGACCTTCAGTACTTTTTTTTAAGCAAAATTTCCACCCTTTTCAGTTGTGTGGTGGGTTTGATGAAGTTTGTGTTCCTATGAAGGATCTGGTAACTGTGGTTTTGCTCTGTGCTTTACCAGCCAGCTTGCTTAAAATTTAATCTGCTGCCTATCACAACTTCCCCATGGATATTGTGTCTGCTTAGGGGAATTTCCAGACTTTAGGCAGAACCTTTCATCAGGTGAGGGGAAGGCAGCTCTGCTGAAGTGTCCCATGGCCATGATGAAGTACACTTACTGCTTCATCCAGCAAATGGAATTTTTATGTCAGACTCAGCCCCTGTCAGTCCCGCCCGGGGGTGGATTAATGGCCGAGCTGATGGGGCCATGGCCCCATTCCCCCAAATGCTGTGGAACCCTGGCTCCTCCTGTCATCACAGAAACCTCCAGGGTGGCTGGCAGCCAGAGGGTGACATGAAGATGCATTGTTGAGGAAGAGCTCAAGGAGCTCCCTGCGAGTCCAGAGGGAGCTCATTAAACTCAGCCTCTTTGGAGATGGGGCAGTGGCTCCCACACCTGCAACATACCCCAACCCACATTTTGTTGAAGTCTTGCCCCTTCTCGTAAACTGCTTTATGGAACAARGTACAGAATAGTAGAAAAATCTGTTTTGCTCCTGACTTTTTGCATTAAACCAAAGGAAAYGTTGGTTTTCCTTTGGAAACATCAACTGGTCCATCAGTTTCTCTCATCCTGAGTGGTTTTGCTGGAAGTTCCCTGCTCTCCTTGGATTCTCCATCCAATTAAAGCTGTCTTGCTTGAAGACAGAGCTCTCCACTTCTTGCATTCACCCAAAATTTACCTCTTCCACCATTTTTTTTTTTTCCTTAGCCCTCCTTCCATTTGGCCTATGCCAGTAAGAATGTCTTGGGTTGCCTCAGGTAATGGTCCAGTTGAATTTTTCTGTATTACCAAACAGACTTCAGTGAATGGCTTTCAAACACTGGGGGCTGATAAGTGACACTTCTGTTTCTCTGAAAAGACTTAAAAGTTTCATTTCCAACTTGCCAGAAAATAAGCAAAATTTGGGCCAGATATTTTAAATAAAAAGGGAAAATGAAAGGTTGACTGCAGCTTACAGCACATGTCTCATGCTTGTTGAAGGGAACTGAATACACCAGTGACCTCCTCCATAAACACATCTCTTCCTTTCTTCATTAATGTTTAATTATGGGTGAARAAAGGACAACCCCAGCAACAGAAATTTATGGCAACCTGGCCTAACGCTTGATGGGTTGAGATATTTTTGCAAGGATGTGGGAGACATTGGGATCAAAGCCCTGTTCTAGCAGAGTAATGGTAGGGTTTGAATATGTGGTTTGGTGGTGGGTGAATAACTTAAATCCCCAGGGCTGTTTCATTTTGAGAGAGAAGCCAACATTGATCCCTTCTGTGGAGATGTCCCATTTGGGGGTTGGAGACTGTAGAAAACATTCTATGCTCCATGAAACTGTTGTAACTGTGCTTTTAAATCCATTTCTGCAAATCTGCAAAGACGTAGCAAATAAAAAAGGAATTCATGGGGAGAAAATCTGTCTTTATTTGGTTTCATGTGAAATKTTACTTGGACCTTGGATTACAGAAAGGTTAAGCATCATCACTCTACTCATTGAACTATGGAATAAACCAGCAGCATTGGTGTGAAAAATCCAACCCTCTAGGTTGTTTGATTTTTCTTACAAGTGTCTGCAGCAAAATGTTGGGKTTTTTTCAGGTCTAATGGCATTTTCAAGCTAAATAAATTTATGTACATTTGGTTTTGCAAGAAACAAACACTTGAATCTAGGTCAGGCTGATAATTTTTCCTTTCTTTTCCCCTCCARATTTTCATTTTTCAGAAGTATAGTGATGAGTCTCTTAATCTCTTAAAACTTTGCCTTCAAAACTCTACTTACTTATCCTTGCAAAGCACTTTGTGATAATTACTTGTGAAAGCTGCAATATCAAAATATGTTTTATTGTGATGCACTTACTTCAGGATGGTGTGTTCCSTGTTCTGCCAGTCCTTATGCTCTTCTGCAGGTGCCTGTAAGTACTCAGGAAATGTAGAAACTCAAACCAGTCGTTTCAATTTAGTGTTGCAAAAAAAAAAAAAATTAGCTTTGTAACATTTCATTTTTATAATTCATTTTATTGTGCAGAATTCTGAGGGGGTGAAGTGCTGCATGGGTAAAGGAGACAGGAAAAAGAGAGGCAGAGTGGCCTTGTTTGTACCCACTGYTCCAAGATGAAATTAAAAATGATGCTTTGTGGCCATAATATTTTCAGGTRCTTTTATAAAGAGATCTTTTCTTTTCTACTCTTTTAATTTTTAAAACATGAGCTCTGTTTATATAGTGGAATAGAAAGCTGAATSTTTGCGTCTTCAACCTGATGTTCTCTGAGACCATTTTTCCTCTTTCAGAGTAATGACATTCCTTATTAGCCAACATTTTTTTCCGAGTGAGATACACAACAGATGGTTGCACTGGTRAGATATGTGTGTGTTTTTCTCAAAGAAAAACAAAAATGGCCAACTTTGCAGCTCTGTTTTGCATTAACCACAGAGGTGTAAAATGCTGCCAAATTTGAGAGCATTTTTATTTATCTCTGGCTTGGCTTCGTGTGATTGCCAATGACTAGGCAAGGTGTGGAGAGTGAAAAGTCAGGTCCAGACTCACAAGGGAAAGGGCAACTGGCTGAAAGATCTCTTGGAYTGAAATTCACCCCAGAGGGGAAAAATAAGAGGAGGAAAAATTTTCCYTTTCTCTTCTTCTTGCTGCCCTCTTTCTCCCTCTGCACTTTTCCTTCTGTTAGAACACTATTTATAAATACTTTTACAGTCTGACCACTGAGCCCCTTYTTCATCTAGAAATCATTATTTGTCCATGCCATCCAGGGAACTGCCTGCTTTTTTTTTGCCTGGCAGAAATTATTTGGCAGGGATACTGCTAGCCTGCTCCTCCATGCCCTGTCAGAGATCTCATATCTGGTGCTGCTTGYTATTTTTATGGCTCCTGGTAATTTTGCTGTGAACACTCACATCATGGGCATCATGACCCCAATACGCTGGGTGCAGCCTGGAAMAACAACAAAAGATGATTCCTGCCCTGAATATCTTCCATTCATCCAGCCAGTTTCCCAACCTGTATTAGCAGAGGAAAAACRGGACAAAAGAAATCTCCGCTGCAGGGGCCTTGAGGTTTTTCACATGCTGACGCTTTTCGGGCTGGCAGCCTGCCCTGCTTTGCCATACAGCCCTTCAAGAGGTGGCATTTCAATCCCACACATCCAAGAAGGATGGGGAAGGCGGGCAGYAGAGCTGATGGCCCACCCTGGGTCGAGTCCTGAGCCAGGAGAACCTCTGGAGACGCAGGCACAGCTACYGCCGATCGTTTCTTTTATTCTCTCCCTCCCGCTTGGTCATTATGCTTCAGCTTTGAAACTGAGCTTTGTTTCAGCCTGGTAGCCCGTGGCAGTGGACTGGAGAGAGGAGACTTTTACTGAGCTACCAAAGGCATTGTGTGCACGGGAAGAAAATGTGTGAAGAATTGAAATTATATGGTTGTACTGGGAGTTTGTTGTGGTGGTAACACTGGCTCGCGTCTTCTGGTAGCTAATGGAGCATGGTGGGATGATCTGAMGATGAAATGAGTTTGATATGCAGGGACATGACATTTTAAAAGAATGGTGAAATTATATTTCTTATTTTCCTTTGTGCAGAGGGAATGCCTCTTGGCTTTCAGTACAAAGTGTGTGATTGTGGGGTACTTCCAGTCTGGTTCTTGCCTTCAAAATAGAAGCCACGGCATCCACTCCTCCCTCCTTCCCTTTTGTCTGGCTGCTGCAGGCAGTACCCAACGCACATGGTGGAGTCCCAGTCTGGATCCTGACTTTCCAGGGGCCTCCAGAGCAGGGCTGCTGCYCGTGGTGTTCCTGGAGACAAATGCCAGCGGGGTGTAGAAAGGCAGAAAAGGAATATTTCAGAGATGTAACTCCCAGCAAGAGCAAAGATGGTTTARCTAAGCTTTGGTGATGTTGGCGTTGGCAAGAAAAATGGTTTTATTGGCAAAGTGGGGAAGAATAGGGGAAAGCTGAAGTCTGAGTGCTGAAATATCTATTTTCAACATATCTGTAATCCTAGGAAAGGCAAAGAGGGTCATTTATCCCATGTGAGCAGGTTGATATCTGGGTTTTTGCTAGCCAAGCTAGCTGGTTACAATTTTTTAAATGTCATCAGCCACATAAGCTRCAGATTTTCTTTTTTCCTGTTCCCCCCAATCAGCTGCCCAGTAGGTGCTTTCGATGTGCACACGTGTGAGCTGAAATGGCACCTGAATAATGTCACAGGTGACACCTCCAATCTCTCTGCTCAGGAAGTGAAGCCACATCACAGGTACCTGCSTGCTGAAAGGAGGCACAAAAGGAGCATTAGCATCACTGGGACAAAGTGATATAATGAAAAATAACATGAGAGGAATTATTCCTAGAAATGTCTTTTTCAGTAGACATCCATTCCTAATAATCCCTCTGATTTTTGAGAATCATTCTGAGCCCTAACTCCTTCCATTGAACATGGAAGTAATTATGGGAGTAGATATCCTTAATTTGCCTTCGTGTAAATTAAAGCTGGATACCAGTTTGATTTATGTGCTTTCTCCAAATGCCTTTATAGATTTTTTTTTTAAGTTCAAAACCAAAGCATTCGCCGAATATGACAAGAATGTTGCTGGTTTGGGCTGATTGCACTTTTTTTTGTGTATAATGAAGAGCTTACTACTTGTGAGCACGGAGAGGATTTAATGAATCACAAAAGTACATAATTTATTGTAGAATGTATTCCACACATATTTCAGAGCAAATTCCATGGAAAATGCATGTGAGTCGTATTCCTATGAATCAGACTCCTAGAATATTTCCTTAGAAACAGCTTGTCCTACATTTWTATAAAGGAGCTGCAGCATTTATAGCGCACCACTGAATTAACATTTTGTGGTTAAAAACGCAGCCCAAGAAATTAAAATGATATTTGAAACATAAATCCTGCGTGCTAACAACTATCGTTATAAAAGCCAGCCAGAATCAACAGACATAGCTTGTTTTCTGCAAGGCTCTTTCTGGAGACCAGTTCTCAAAAAACATCTGTGCAAATGCAGGGGGAGAAAAAAAAAAATAAAAAAAAAAAAAGAGCCTCCACAGGAATAGAAGCCATCAGTGGTTAGGTGTGTTATAAATACATTATTACTTCATTGTAATGGTATACAGGCTTTGGCCAGACTGGGGGTGACCTCACTGGCTGTCAGACCTCAGGTTACTCCCAGGGAAGGAGGCTGCAGGATGGGATTCCCTCCCTGCTGGTGGGGAGGGAGCAAACCCAGATAACTCAGAGGGAGCCCAGAGTTCTGCACGTGTGGGAGCAGCCAGGCTGAGTCTGGATAAAACCTGGCTGCAGAGATTTTGTTATCCTGCCTGAAAACTGAATGTGCAGCAATCACTGAGAGTTTCTCACTGATGTCTTGGCCACCTCAAGCTCAGCTTCATTAAATGCTTTTATGAGTCCATCTTTGCAAAGGAAAATCCTGCTCTCGCTKCTGGATGTTGATGGATGATTTTAGGGAACCAGCTTCAGGCAAAATCTGCTAAAATGCCAGGGCATCTCTCCTCTTTAAAATCAACACATATGTAGTCTTGGACACCCTAAATATTAGCTGCTGCAGAAATTGCTGGTCAATTCTTTCTTTTTAGCCTCACRAAAACACATTTTTGAGTCATAAGAAAAAGCTCAACCTCCTTCTAAAAAACTTTTGAGGAGAGAAAATTTTGCAACTACAGAAAATATAACGAACTGCAACAAGAAGAAGTTTTATTGGAATTTAGTCTGGATTTATCTTGTGTTACTGCTTAATAGACAACTTTAGAGAAATTTATGTGGCTTCATCCAAGTATAGACTCGTAGACCTCCTCTGCTTTTTTGACCAAAACTGGCAAAACTAACAGGAGAAATGCTTTAATATATCAAGACTATGACTACAAGCATGAAGTTAAATGTACAAATTGAGTATTTTTTTCATGATTTCGTGATGCTCTTTAGACTCATCCCTGGGATTATGGGAACTGGACAGGAAAAAGGGTGATGCTGCAAAAAGGGATGGGGGATATGAGTTACCAAGGTGCAAGCTGGCTGGAGCTATCAGGCTCTTGGGAGGGCAGGACCTATGGAGAGGAAAATGCTGAAGTTCCTGTCCTCCTCTACCACTCCTGCAATTATTCCTGATGGTTTCAGCCCCAGATGGCTTCTTCAAAGCCAGCCAAGTAATCTTGGGGCAAATATCCCAAAACTAAAGGAAAAAATTCATCAAATAATAGGTACTTTTTGCTTTGCCTTCTCTTGTGGTCATCACCATTGGAGCCCTGCACCTACCACAGCTTCGGTGGTGCTGAGAAACACTCCGTGCTGGCTGCACAGCACCTCCACTGAAACCAATCCAAAAGAMCCAAAACACTTCAAAAACCTCGAGAATGCTACAGAATTAAAAGCCATTATCTTCCTTAGGGCCTTTCCTATGTTAAATATGTAATTCTCCTTAAATATGTTAATTCTCCTTAAATATGTAAGGCTACAGTGTCTTTTGGGACATGAGGGCAGTCAAATTCAGGCACTTCATACCTCTGCAGCCACTTGAGGTTCCTGCTTCACCTTAGCTGTAACTCAGGCCTTTGGAGATGAGCCTGTTTTAGCCAGGGGTATTTTAAGAATAGACTCTAATTAGAAAACAAGCAACTGGAAATGGTCAAAAAACTTCAGGTTTGTTTGGTTTTGTTGTTTGGATTTTTTTGAGTTTTGTTTTTTGGGTTCTTTTGAGTTTTGTTTTTGTTTTGTTTGTTTGTTTGTTTGTTTGGTTGGTTGGTTGTTTGGTTGGTTGGTTGGTTGGTTGGTTGTGAGGTTTTTTTTATTTTTTTTGTATTTTGTTTTGTTTTGGTTTTTTTGGGGGTTTGCCAGTTCAGGGGCTGTAGTAATCTGTCTTTATTCCAGAGATTTTTTTTTCCCACTCAGTAAAGTTATTACATTAAAATATGGAGGGAAAAAAGGAAACAGGATGTTTTCAAGTTTGTATTGCCTTTTTTACGTGTCCCCCCCCATTAAGTAGGTATTGCTATCAGTGCAGTCAATCCAATTTTGCTACCCACATCACAGCCAAATAGAAAAAGTAGGATTTTATATTAGCACTTTTTGGATAGGATTATGCTGTCATAAACAGGCTCAGCAGGAGTTTTAGCCAGGGCTTGGTGTGCACTGAAATGCTTGAAATATCTAATTCTTGTTTCCTTACATGGGACTTTGGTCCCAGCTCTTGTGGAACTGACAGATCAGCTGATAACAACTACATGGTCCCTGCTTTATATTCTGCTTTTTAACTTGTTCATCACTGACTTTAGGCACAAACCAGAAGGTTCAACAGAATCACAGGCAGGTAACATCTGTGAGCAATTACACATGGACTGAAAAACATCCCAAACACTGGTGCTTTGCATGGAGCTCAGCTCACTTTATTACTGAGTGCAATGTAAATTTGAATAATATTATGCAAAATATCCTATATTTAAAGAAAAAAAAAAACCCAAAACAAATGAATGCCTTTCCTTGTTTTGTTAAAATCTAAAGTCTTTAATATTGGTCAATATTAAAACTGGGTGCACCCATTTTTGCCTGCTCAGCCACACAGGATTGTGCTGCTCKCCACTACAGACTTTGGGAACATCTGCAGACATCTGGAAGGTGTACCCTCTCTGTCTGTCTGGTCTAACCTTTCACCAGACATTTCAGATCCATTTTTTCAAAGCACCCCGTAAAAGATTTTAATTAAATAATTAAAAGGGACGCAGAGTTTCCAAAGGGATACGTGCCTACCTCTTTTGTCTCCTGCTGGCAGCAGTGTTAGCTGGTAAAGGGTTAAACTGAAGTCTCAAAGGCATTTTAAAACCTCCTGCTTGATTTTGCTGTGCTGCTGCTGCAGTTTGGGGTGGAATGGTCCTCTGGATGTCTGCAGGAGCTTTGCTTTTAACGTCAGTATAGCCTAAGAGCTGGGATTTATTCCAAGGCGTTTCACACTTTCTTTTGAGGTTGGGGCCAAAGTTTAGATGTTTCAATATCCAGCACACAGGCCCCCAACCCCTTCCCTGGAGCTGGCCTGCAGACCACTAATTCAATAGGAGACATGGCCTAAGTAATCCATGTTAATGATGTGCCTATTTAAACCATGTTGCYTGATAGGAGATGTCTGGTATCTATTAACCCAAATGCCAATTACACTCAGAAGATGGGGAAAAGGCTACTTTTCAAGAGCACAGGCTGCAAAAGATGCACAGAAATGCATGTGTTAGTGTAATTTCCTTCATCTATGTTGCCAAAYGGGGGAAAACTGGAATGTGCTTGGCAAATCTTAGTCGCAGGACATTAAAGGGTGGCTACTGTAAACAAGGTAATAGAAGCTCTGTCATCCCTCCCCATCGCCTCCATGTGCAGCCCTTTATTTATGTTTCCTGGGAAAAGAGGTCTCTTGTTCTTGGCGTGGAGAAAAGGCTGGTTTTGAGAAAGCCAAGGGGCAGGATCCCCAGGAAGGTGGAGAGTGGAGCAGTCCCAGAGCCCTCCCTGGAGCGAGGTCAGCTCATCTCAGCAGAAACTGCACCCATTTATCCACAGCACGGAGCAGAGAAGGTGGAAAAAGGGGGTGYTGCCGCTGAGCCTTTTCCACTGGTTTTGTTTATGTGAAAATCTTGTTATTCCTTTTCTAGCTAAACTAATGGGACTCGAGGAGATGGCCCTGAGCACATACAGAGCTCCTGCAGCCAGCAGCAAGCCGTAATCAGCGTTGCATTGTGGTCAGAGATCCAAATATTCCCTTTCCTTGGAATGCAGCTTCCCTCGTTTCYTCCACGAGCAGTGTCTGCTCCCTCCCCCTTCTATCTCCTCTGGCACTGCTGAGATGAAGTTCTTAGAGAAGAAACCAGGGTTGAGGTTTATTATTTTTCTTAAAGGAGGGGGAATTTGGAAGTGACACAATATTATTTCAAGTTTGGCTATGTTTAAACTCTCTTCACAGATTGTTACCTGGTGTGTGTTAGCMGGTTGCCATGGACCTCAGAGTGGTGATGTTGACACACACCTTCTGAGAAAAGGAACCAAATTTTATGGAAAATACCCATTTTTGCATGATTTCAGGCATAACATTTCATCTTCAGCTTGGTATGATGAAACTTCAGATATGCTAAAATAAGGCTGGATCCTGCAATAATAAAATTGGTCTAGATCATTGGGAAGAAAAAAGAGCCTGATGACTGGGGGAGATGTTTTTTCAAGTAAGAATTRTCTCAATAGCAATGAAAAGAGTTGAATTGAGCTTCCCCTTCCTTTTTTTCTCCTTTTTTTCTATCACTAGGGGCATATTTCATGAAGTCCCCATTGAGGTTAGATACGCTGAGCCTATTTGCATACTTGGAAGAGGTCCCCCTTTAGAGGAGAACAGTGAATACCTCTTGCATTTCATATTTAAGTTCTAAATATAAATGCAGCCTAGAAGGAGTTTGTCTGTAGAACTATCCTAACTTCTTGCTTCCTCACTAACTAGACTTCTTAATGGTGTGATTTTCTATGCCAGGGAAGTTCTGATTATARTATAGGCACAAATGTGCATGTTGTGCACCCTTGTTAATTGAAAGGCTGAATATTTAATGTGCTGAGAGGGTGCACATCTATTTACTGAGCGCACAAGGAAGGCTGCGAACCCYGAGCACAAAAATCCCATAGATGTGCGGGCCAAGACCTGCATTTGCACTGTTTTGGGTAAAGACAAGAACTTCTGGACTACTCGTGCAATTTGGCATATCGGCCTGGCGCAGAGCAATGTGTGATTAAAAAACAATTCCACAGTGTGGATCCGTTTGAATACCAAGTTATTTTATAAAGCCTTCACTGTGTGTTTTGAATGCACATTTGCTGTTATGAATAACAGGAATTGTTTGGCTTGGCCTGCCTTTGTGCCGATGCCAGCTGGCACGGAGCGAAGCTGTGACACATGACACTACAGCTGTGTCCACATGTTTCTGCCTTGCAGTATCCACTTAAATAATTTACTTTTTTGATCCGCAGTCGAACTATTCAAGTGAGTATAATTTGCTTTTTTGATCCAGAGTCGAACTATTTAAGTGAACTCATCGAATTACACATACYAGCCACTTCTGTGAGAATACTTATTTTGTCATTGTCAGAAAAGTATATTCGTTATTAGTCATTTGKGGCAACACAGCAACTTTATTAAACCCATTCCAGTAAAAAATACAYCCCTAATTGAACTTGAGTATTTGTATTTATTCCACTTGATAAACATAATTGCAAGACAATAGMACTGTATTTAATTAAATGATCCATTAAAAGAGTAACTAGTGATGACCTTACTGTAACTGATAGATGAGCCCATGATTATGTTTTCCTGTGCATCACTGGGGTGTTCTTATTTGCCATCATGGTTGGATTTGCAATTGGGAAACAGTAACCTGCTACGTCCAAGTTAGTAATTTTTAGTTGGTTATTTTTTCARGCTGTTACAGGAATTCTTCTTATGAGATACTGTATTTGAGGTTGGTGAACTTGGAAAATAGAGCCAAAATTGAACTTGACCTAAACTGAACATAGTATGCTGAAACTCTTGTTGAAGAAAACATGCTAACTCAATTCCAGTCGTCCAAAACCAAGGCAAGAAATAGAAGAAAAGAAAAAAAATATATATACAACTTTTTTTCAGCTTGCTGGTAAAGCAGAAATAACATGGCAGTGACGCAGACAACATTTTCATGTAAGCCTATTTTATTTTATTTACCTCTTCAATCAGAGTGAAATAGGAGAGGGCATGGATTTAGCTTTTTCCCCTCCGAATTTAGGAAATAGTACCCAAGTGTTTTATTCCCAGAGCACATTGAACCCTGCTGCAGMGTGTGCTGCCTTGCCTTAATTCAGTGCAGCTTTGCAAATGTCAGGTCTCGTACAGACCAAAGTAGCTGCGCATTATCGGCGCACGGTCCTGGTGGAGCCCTGCACTGTAACAGAGCCAGGGTCACAAGTTCATGGCAGAAATGATTCATGTAGCCTGGAGGAGGGAGCCTGAATTTGGAGCTTGAGACCTGGGAGGAGGGCAGGGGGTGATGCTGGTGGGTGCCCTGTCCCAGGCTTGCCCCTTGTAGAAGGGACAGAGAAGGCGTGGAGGGGACAGCGCCACATATGATGTCCTTCATGTGGTGACCTGAGCCGTGATATAGATATATATTTATATATATATATTTATAAATATTTTAATATATATTTCATATTTTATATATATATATAAACATATATGTATATGCACACACCTATAAATGCAAGGGAAAAGCCGAACACGGTGAACTGCGGTGAGAGCTGAGACACGCATGACAACTGAATATTCTGTTAGCACTTGGAGTTACTCAGCAGCAAAGAGCTTTAAAGGAACCAAAGAGAAACCAAAAGAAAAGGAGAAAGTGTAGGAGTTTAAAAATCTGAGTGTTTTCTCGAGACACTCAGTAAGTATTATGTTCTTGGTCAATAACATTGCCTTTATAATCGTATTGACAACGTGTGCAGAAATGTACGTGGCACGACAAATTGCAATTTAATGTCAAATGACAATAAAACAGCCAGAGACCRTTCAGCTGAAACAAAATATCACTTTAATTAAGCATTGCACAGGATAGCTGTAACAAATATGTTATTAACACATAAAGTTTCAGGTAAGGCTCATGCAATAAGAAAGTAAATTCAGAGCTGGGGCTGACAGTGCGTGTTTCACTCATCCCATTGTGCCGAGGTACAGCTCCATGGATAATCAGATCCAGTTGTCCTTGAAGCTGAGAGGGAGCCTTTCCATTTTAATGACTCATGAGTTACCACACGAATTGAATTTGAGGAAAGACTTGGAAGAATATGCTCTTAGGCTTAATGACACAGTTGCGTTTTTTGATTTGGTCTCTATTTTACAGAGAGGTGAACCTCAAAAAATTCAGTCATTTAATTTCTGGGGCTTCTCCCAACTCTCTGAATTTCTCGTGATTAGATCATAAGCCTGAAAATCCCTGAAAATCTCATGGACAGGCTTTCCCACTTGGGTTTTAGAGCCCAGTCAGGCTGGGAAGAAGARCTCAAGACCTTGCTTGTTTGTGAATCAGACAGCATTGGGGTACACACCATATAGACACTTGAGTGAGGGAACATAGTGAAAGCCAGTGGCATGGATTTGTGTAAGTGCAGAAAGGCATTGATAGAATTTTTTCCAAACCCCTAAAAGGTGTTTTTGATCTTTGAGATGGTTCTTGTTTCGTTTTCTTGTTTTGTTCTTGTTTTCCTAAATGGACTGATACAGCAAAGCTGAAATACTATTTGCTATTGCTATTGACGAACTTTGGTATTGTAATGTTATCRGGACTTTTGATAGCCAGTTGCATCAGAAAAACTTCAATTGCTGCTTGGTTTCTTTAGGATGGATTTTCTTTTAGAAATTTAATTTTTTTTTAAATCCSTGTTTTACTGGGGTGTGGGAGAAATGACTGGTATCATGGCTCAGTAAGAGCCAGAGGTAAAATCCATACTCTGTATCTTGTTTTTCAAGTTTTAAGCCTAGGGAGGAACAAGTAGGCTGTACATACAGGCTGTGAGAAACAACCCCAAAGTAATTAAGTTTGTATTTTTAGGTATCAGACAACTCCCTTATACTCATTTATATGCAAAGAAAAAATGACAGGTGGCTTGATAACTTCACAAAGACTATGAAATTCTCAGAGTGGCCACCTCACCAGGATGTCTTTCTTTCCTGACTTTGGGTTCAACATTTTAAACAATTAAGGTGAGAGTTATGTTGTGTGCAACATAGAGGTGGATGTACACATGTGCCATTTGCAAAGGCCTCTGATTGTGTTTTGAATCAAACCCATCATTCCTTCCTCAATCTGTGCTGTTCCTACTGAAAGCTGTCTCTCTAAACAGCTGAGTGTCAGGTTTTGCTACAGAAATGGAATGGATGCATTTAACATGGAACTGCTGCATCTTCTCTGATGAAGTACATGAAAAAAAGTGAAGCATTACTGTTTTCAATGCCCATTGCATCACCATGCAGAAATTTTCAAGTGATTAAAGCACTGAATGATTTTAGCTGCAGCACTTCTAGATTCAGAGGAAAATCATGTCATTTGGCTGGATGCATATGGAATATTGAGTAAATGTTWAGTAGTCTCTGGTCAGTTTAGTAAKTCTTCATCAYCCTTACTCTCTGSGTATCCCCTCRGACCATGGACASTCTGGCWTAGCARGAGTAACCTTATGCCAAATTTGAGAGTTATAAGGGAGTTGGTTGGGTCATCACTCCATGGTGATAAAAGTTGGGAGGAACTGTGGGAAAGGAACAGGTGAGGAGGGGGATGTTGACTCCTTTTTTGTCGTGTAGACTATTCCATTAGTTTGATGCAAGATGGGGGTTTCTTCTTAGCTTGTCTTCTTAAACTAGATTTTAGTACAAAAAAAGGCATTTTAGGCATTTCTAGATCTTATGAAACTGTATTTTCAACTATTGCTTAATTTACTAATTGCCTTCACTCTTCATGGAAACATCCATTGACAGTGTCTAATTAGGTAATTTTGTTTTTCCAGAATGAAATTATAGATGCTGATTTTATTTTGTTTTTCAATTTTTCCCTGTCTCCTAACAGGAGCTTAAATCTACAGTTTGAGCATACCTACCTAATTTGTTGCTGAAAATATTAACTACCATTCCCTTTTCAATCAAAGTCATSATGTGGTACTGCAGGTTTAAACTCTTCAGTCACTGTTCCTGCTATAAAGTGACAGGTGAATGAGTCAGAGGGGATTGGTGAACCTCACAATATTTGGGGAAACATAACTTGTCTGACTTCACCTAGGCCAGAAATGACCTATTGATTTGGAAGGTGATTTTTCTCGCAGACAGAGTTTGATTTTTGAACCAAAAYAAGGCTTGGAAGGAGTAAAAGGTCKATAGYTTGTRAAGTTGTTGGTCATCCTTASSTTATTCACAGGATGGATYAGATYGGAAGGGACCACAGTGGAATGACTGTATCAACCCCCSTRCTCAGACAGGAGGTATTCTAACTCTGCCTTTGAAATTGGTGGTATTTGATAAAAGGCTAACATTAAAAAAAAAAAAAAGAAAAAACCTAAATTTGGCCCAAAACCCATATACCATGCAAACAGAAGCTTTTGACAGAAGCTTTTAAATCATCCCTGCAGAAAGCTTTTGGAAATATTTGGTGCTGCTTTGAGCAATTTCTCTGGACAGATTTGTTTGAAGGTATTGCAACTGATAGTTTTAGGTGAGTGCTAAGTAACTGTGGCCTTCCCTTTTTCTAAACAAACACGATAGGATGTGTTTTCCAATTACACTTCTCGTTGCAGTGGTTACCATTTTAGAAGAACCATCTGCCAACTGTTACCATACTGTGGTATCTGAGGTCCCACACTTATTTCCTATTCTGAGGACAGACCAGACTGCACCATCTCTTCCAGAACTTTGAAGCAAAAGTTGATTAATGTTGACTTTTTAATGGTAACCACTGTGATTTTTTTTTATTCCTATAATTCATGGTATTATGCATAATAATAATATGAGTATCACTGAATTATTTATAAACTTATGTTGGTAAATAATAATGAGGTAATAACAGTGAATTATTYCTATATTTACACCAGTAAATAATGAGGAAGAGAAATCATTTAGGGAAGGCTTAGTCTCTCACTGACCTACACCAATTAAAACATGTTTGCAAATGTATTTTCATGCCAGAAGCACAGAGCTTCCTTGGGGAGGATTTAGATTTAGGAGTTAGAAATACATTTAGAGGTCATAATGTTCAAGCAAAGCCCCAGCATGAAAGTGTAGCAGCAATTGCTGCCACCATCTTTGGATGTAGAAATGTAAGCGAAAGGGAGGAACTGCATTTGCAGATATTTTGTGTTGCTGAAACTCCTGCCAGGACATGCAGTTTGAGTTTCTACTTTTGAGGATTTTCAGGTGTGAGAGTGCAGCAAACAGCTGTAGGAAACCCCTGAAGGTGACAGAGATGAGAGACCTCCTCTACTCATCATTGCAGAAAAGAAATTGTTGCGTTGTTGCAGAAAAGTGGCTTCACTTGGAGAAGCTCTCAGGGGAAGAAGGTACCAGGCAATGCAAAATTGTTTAATTTGGTGGATAAATGACGCAAAACAAAACTGGCATCAGGAAGCTGAAATGAGACAAATGTAAACTGGAAATGTAGGTGTTCCTGGAATAAAGAACTGCTCCAACAAACTACCAGTAGAGAGGTAGTTTTTTGTGCCTTCAAATTAGGACAGGAGGCTGTCTACTAGAAAATAATTTTCCTAATAGAAAAACAGTAGGTCAAAAAAAGCCCATTTACCCACCTGCTTACAGTTTCCCACAGAGAAAGGAGTCAGCTACGTGTGCCTAAATTAGCAGTGGGCAAACTCAGTTTTTCTGCATCTATCTGTAGCCGAGCATGTGATTGGGGCTGAACGCAATTAGCGGAGTTTACTACAAGGGTAACTTCATCCRTGGCATTTCATAGCCTGCAATAAACAGTTCAGCCTGGATAAAGTCGTGTTTCCCCCAAACTCAAACTGCAGGGAGCTGTTGCGTGCAGGCAGTGTGTGTTGTGGGAGGTGTGGAACGTGGGATGGAGACGAGGAGGGTCTGGGWTCCATTTCCAGCCCTGTAACCAACTGGCTGTCTTCAGGCTATCCTTCAGCTCTTGGATCCCTGCTTTCCCACTTGTAAAATTGGCACAGCACAATTTACCTTGTGAAGGAAGCATGTCATGATCTTCAGCTAAAAAATGTTAAGGGTTATTACTATTTATTGTTGTGTTGCGTTTTTGACTGTATTTGCTCCGATTTATGCCTTGGCACTTCTGCAAATACTCCAGGCTTCTGTTCTAAAAGATTTCACAGGCTGGTAGAAGGGAGCTGATTTTCTTATTCYCAAGTTCAAAAGAGGGGAGGGTCCTCTTTTGGACTGCAGAAGAAGGTGAAAAATGTGACTTTTTAARTGGTCATGTCCTGCCGTGAATCTGTTGGACATGAGGGGAAAGTCGAAGTTGTGAAATGGGCATCTCCTGGAAAGGAGAAACATTGAGGAATTGCTTCTTTTGCTTTTATAACTCAGTTCTGAGAGAAAAATCTTCCCTTTAAAGCTGTTGTGCTACTTAAAATATGAATGAGATTGCTTCCTGTGACGGTGGGAGATGCATTAGACAGGAATGTCTGCCCAGGGAAGGACAGGAGTGGGTCAGAAGAGAGCGGTGATTGTTTGACCACCTGCCTGGTTCAAGGTGCTCATTTGAAACAAACCTTTCCTCCATGGGTGGCCTTTTTCCAAAKGTATTTAAATAACCTGGAGGCACAAGTGCCACTGATTTCCAGTCCCGTGCAAAACCCTGCTGCAGGAGCTCAGCTCGCATCCTCCTCCCGTCACCTAAGGTAGGTTCAGCCAACCGGGGACCCAGCAGAAATAACATCAGGAGGGACATCTTCTGTCCCAGCCACGTGTCCCAGCATGTCAACTYGAAACATTGCCTGTATGATGAAGAGCAATGCAAAAACACAATTAGTTTGTGAGCAGCTGCCATGCCTGGAAAAGCAGATGAAGCTGTCGTCTAAAAATCGTCGGCTGCGTTTTGAACTCTGTTATTGGAGCAAGGGTATTTTTAAGGAAAGGAAAATGAAACAAAAAGGGCATAAAATGGAGTAAGTCCTTTTGGAGAAACATTGGAGAAGCCAAGCTCTGCACTCTGAAAATTTTTTCCCACCACAATTATCATTAGCCAAGTCGTAACCCGTGCGAAAGCCGAGACGAGTTAAATGGCAGCAGAGCTATTGAGYGTGGCTGGAACAAGGCCTTTGGAGAAGGAAAAGCAAATCCCCACGGGATTTCATACCTGCAGAGCTCACGGCCTTTTATCTTTCATTAGCAGATATTGTGTGTTATTGGACAGTACCTCGTGCAGTTTCTTGCAGGAACATTTAATCAAATAATCTACTCTTCTCCCAGGCGGCTTAGCCCACTGCAGTTTTATAGTTACCTACTTCAGCTGGAACAGTTCCTTTCAGCTGTAAAAGCAAATAGGCAACATGGAAAAAAGTCTCGTTTTATCAAAACAGACAGAACTATTCCAGCTGCTGATATTAAGGTAAAAATAGCAAGGTTAAATGTTAAACAACCTCTGAGTGGACTTTTATAACTACAAAGAAAGCCAGGCCAGTTGCTCTGAAAGCACTTTCCATTAAAAAAAAAAAAARAAAAAWATCTTGTTTTACTTCTCAAAAGAAAATTTATTTTCCCCCATTGCTGATGATTAAATACAGTGGAAAGTAGTTCCCTTGATAACAAATATATCAGTAATGTGTGGTGCTTCCTGCCMCAGCATCTTGTAACTCACAAAAGTTTCCATGGCCAGATTTGAATACTCAAAGTGCTAATAATGTCTGCTAGTCAGCTTTCCTACTGCTCAGAAAATTTCACTCCTGTGGCTTTTTGGCTTGTTTTGAGAAATCACTGTAGAGGTTAGTGAACTTTTCAATGTGTTGGTATTTAAACTGTGGTCAGACAGTGAAGGGGGGAAAAAAGGAAAAAGAAGAAAAGAAAAAAAACACAAGAAAGAGAAGAAAAAAGTTCATGAAAAGAAATTTCCTCTTGGTAATTGTTCATATGACCATTTGCATGGGAATTGAAGTGATTGTGAAACCTCCACATTAAAATGGAATTCCTCTGACTCTTAACATATCTTGAAAAATACAGTGCATTAAATGAAAAGATGCTTAAAACAATGCTGGGGTTTTGTTCCAGAGAAACATTTGGGCACTTTCACTGGGAAAGGAGGTTAAAAGGTTGTCAATGCTTTCTCCAGGGGCTCTGTCTGACAGTGAACATGTGTTTCCTCCCTTTAATCGGCTCGCCAGTAGCCAGAAAGCTGCTTGTTTTCTGCAGAGGTTGTCAAAAATGATTTCAGTCTGGAGACGATGAATGATAAAAGAGGTTTTCAAACACAGTTTTGCACTGTAGCATTTGCAGTCCCAGAGAGGATGGATTGTATTACAATCTCGGTGCAAAGGGCCATGTTCCCGTAGCAAGAAAAAACAGGGCCTCGTTCAACCTGTTTGATGGTCCCACTTACCTTTCAAACTTGGGAAACAGAAGTTGGACCTCAACCAAAGGAGAAAAAAAAAAAAAAAAGAAAAAAAAAGAAAAATATCATCCCAAGAGTGTGTTCCTTCTCTCTGGTAAATTAAGTGGTTTACCTTTAGTAAGATTTCAGTTTTTCTCTTGCTGTCCCTGGGTGTCACATTTCCTTCAGGAGTTCATAGAGTGCTGCTTCTTTTCCTGGATATTTTATACAGGCCACAGAGCTGTTCCTTCTGAAGTTAGCAATAAAACTTTCTCCAYGAACACTGAGCCTATAGTCCAAAGATCTGGTGTCATAAAATACCARCTTACCTTAGTTTCTGCTGAAATCACCCTTTCAGACAGAGCTCAGCATCTTCCCGAGATAAATATCCATGTGTATGCACAAACCCAATCTTTCATTTTTGGCCAAGACTTTGAAAACTGGATAAATAATGCTGGCATAAAAGGTTTCACCTGCAGAGATTATTGCCAAATGCAGAATCCAACAGTGGATTTATGGAGCTGGCTGGACTCTGGTACCATTTCCACTGCTGGTATTGTTAACTCTCCAGAAATCCCATACATCAGATATTATTTTTAACAACACAAGTGTAATAACATCAGCAGGAAGCCTTGCCCGTGACAGATGATTTTATCCCTGGACCCCTGTAGCCTGTACCCAGTGCCTGTGTGATGATTGGTTGCCTTGTCTTCCAAGCACATTGATTAACATTGCAGTGGATGTTTTGCCATTAAATAAGCTACTTTTTTTCACCAGAAATACTCTGTCTCCAAACTCCAAATCAGTTCAGTATTTCAGTATTTAGTCCTACAACATCAATACTAGTCTTTTCCGTCTTTTCCACTGCCAATTCCCATCTGATCTCTGCCATCTTTCCCTTTACATGAATTCTGCCACAAAATCCTACTTTTGTTTCAACCACCCCATCGATTTCATCCATCCTTTTTTTTTTTTTTTTTTCTGTTTTAATGCTCATAATTTTATCTGTATTCTTCTTTGGCTTCATCACCCTCAAGCAGAGGAATGTGAAGAAAGGAACACCTGCAATGCTGAGGGAGCCGTAGGAGTGGGAACCCCTTGCTCAGTGAGTGCCCCCGAGTAAGCGCCGTGCAACACGGGTCAGATGCATGGAGGGAAAACAAATTTTAGGCATACTGAATGTATTTGCTTGTTCTATCAYGCTTTCCATGTTTTTCCACTCTTTTCCTTTCTTTTGGCTTTTTGAYTGAAAGAAAGGGGCGCAGCAGAGCTTCTGTCGTGAATTTCAGCAATTCTCTCTGTTCTGTTGCACCGCTCCTAACAGGAACTTCCTGTTTACTTGCTACATTTAAAAGGATGTATATAAACAGGAGAGTCACAGAAATTACTGAATACTAAGCACTGAAGGTTTTTATTATCTTTTTTTGAATCTTGTACACAGGGAAGGCTTMATTCTTTCTTTTTTTCTTTTTCTTTTTTGTCTGGGAACAACTAAATTCCTCGAGTGGTGACTTGTATCCCAGTCTTTATTATTTTTGACAATATTTTAAATAGTTTGAGCTGAATTTTCTGCCAAGAAAGGCAGGCTGTCAGACTGCAACTGTATTGTGTAGAACCGAAAAAAATTGAATGTGCACTCAAAGCGTACTTGGGAAACCTGAACACAAAACTGGAAAACATCTTTTTTTCATCTGAATGCGATTACCGTTCAAGCAGTGCAATGTTGTCACTGGGAGGTTTTGCTGTGTGTATGGTCAGCTTGGAAATCTCCATTGGTGCCAAAAAGATGTGTAACAGGTGCGTGGAGAATTGGCTAACGTGCTTTGAAGAACCTGTGTGAAACAAGAAATAGTGCACGTGTCTGGAATGTCCCCATCTGTCCCAACAGCATYTGTGTCACGCTGCTCTCCACTGGTTCTTGGGCAGCACTTTGAATACTTMAAACTCTGTCTCAATGCATTGTGACCTTGGCCTTCCCAAAATTTTCTCATACGAACTGAAGGGCCAGGGAGGGACAGGGAGAAGGCAACACATCCCACCAGGAGAAGGCTCGACTCCTCCTCTTCCCGACGCCGAAATATTTGGTTAATGTCATAGATTTGGCTAAGTGGGTTCAATCAACTGTTTTCACTCCATTATAGTTCATAATCCCTATTCAAGATGAAGTGCACTGCAGCCTAATGAATGTGGTAATGGAATCCTTGTGTATGTTTTTCCACAGCGGGGTGCAGATTAGCATAAGTGTCATATTCTGTTGGCATGCCTGCTATTATATCTGAGGCGTTGCACACACTGGGAATTTTTCAACTGGATAATAATAAGATGAATATGGTATGCACATGCACACATAGAACACACGGGTTTCAGAAAGTGATCTATAATAAATCTCACCTGGAGGAGCATTATGATAGATTAACTTTGTGTTTTGGCTTAAGAACACAATGTTTAAGCCAAGCGAATGGTAACATGAGCACAAAAGAATTAGATTAAATTTCATGCACAGTTTTAAAGAATGTTGTCATTTAGGGCAGCGGAGTGCTAAGAGTGCTCTGCAGGTCCTAGGGTTTCATATTTTTGTGTAGTCAAGTTCAGAAGTCTGGCTCAGATGTCCATTCCCCTTGCTCAAAGCTGATTGTTGCAGCTCCAAGGGTTGGCACATGGGTTGAAARCAGCTTCTGGATTGTCGAGGATCACTGTGTGTGTGCCTCCTTGGGCTGCTGCTGTCAGTCTGTGAAAGATGAAAAGAAAAACTCAGCTATCTTTACTTCATTAGCACTTAGGTTTTACCTGCTGAACCAGCTCTTTCTCTCACAGGCTGAACCCACCCGTTCATGCTGCCACAAAAATCCTTTCCGAAACACAGAGTCGAGTGGCTGACATGAAGTGGTGTGTAGCACATGGTCGACATTTGACCTCTGAAATYAATTTTGCTCCAAATAGTAGGAAGCAGTTTTAATTACTTAAGGCATTTTAGTTTTCCTCTGGTTAAGGAAACTCTTGATGAATCTCCTTGCACATCACCTAGCAGAGACAGAGCAGCTCATGATTAGCCACAGAATTTATTACTTGATTATTGGAAGTGCAGGCCTGAGAAATTCATACCACTTAAGAAATGGTTTAGTGTGACTAATCAAAGAGGTTTTCCTGGCACACAGGAGGTATCAATATATATAGACTGGTGTAGAAAGGCATATCTTTATGCTTTTAAGCATGGTGGCGTGGTAACAGCTTAAACATATTAATCAGCCCAAGGTAAGTGCTGCTTCTGTTTCATATTTTAATCTGATTCTTTCTACAGTGCCAGAGAAATTATATCTGTGGCTACAATAAYGTATAGAAAAGAAAATGTTTGCCAAGTGAGCGAGACAATCAGGCCAGTCATTCAGCCCTCAGAAATAACCATGAATTTCATTTACCTTCATTATCAGTACATTTCTGTGCAATCACAAGTCAGACTGTTTGAATATCACTGGGAAGTGGTGAGCCATCAAAGCGGGCTAATGTTTGTTTGTTTGGTGTTTAGTCTGGAGGACGTTTGCTTTTTAAAAAATTTCTATTAGCATGGGTCAGTAATCTGATATTTTTTTCCTGACTTGGACTTCAGAGGGCTGGGCTAATATCAGCAAAACAATTGAGTTACRAGTGTTGGCCTCCGTTGTATTCCAAAGCCTGAATGACCTTCCCAAAACTCCAAGAATTAGAATTCTTGCCCATGTGCAAGAATTAGTTTTAGCTACTTCTCAAAGTTCATTCCAAAAGAATAAATAAATAAATACATATATAAATAAATTCTACTGTGGATTTAAAGAATGCAAACTGGAGTTTCCAGTGCAGTTCAAGCCCTTTGCAGTGGCATCACCCTTTTCCTTGAGCATGGTTCAAAAGGCTGGGTGGCAAATGTATTTAAGACTCTGAGGAAAAGGGCTGTTAAGTCGACCTTGGTAACTTAACTGAAACAGTATATGTGTAAATCCATCGCAAATCCCTGGCCTTTTACAACTCGTGTCCCAATGGAAATCAGATCACACAACTGTTTACAAGAGACTACGAGTCATTTGGATAAAAAGCCATGACAGCAGACCCCATTTTATTTGAAATTTTAGCTACGAAGCCTAAATAAATATCCTAAAAGGAAAATAATAAGGATTAGGTAATTATTATGARTTGATTATATGTAGGATATTTTGTATTTGGTAGTGAAGAACAATTTCACTGTAAAGGTCAATGCTCTTCCTTTTTACAATCAATTGAAATCTTCAGTTTAAAGATAATGTTCCTGTTATCAAAAAAAAAAAAAAAAGTGCATATATATCTTTTACCATGAGCTTTCGATGTCCTGAATAGCAATTTTTAAAACCACTAGAAGTAGCACCATAAAAGTATTTTACAACATTATTTAATGTATGAGCTAATCCCCAGCTAATGGTCAATTTTTGCCATTTTTTCAATGCGAGGRGGAGAGGGGAGGGTGGGGAACTTGCTTGTGCTCAGCCCAATGACCCAACAGTGCAGGAGCAAAAGGGAATCCCTACAATCCCTTGGTATCACAAATACAATGTTTTCATCAGCACTTCCATCAACCCTCCCTAAATAATATTTTATGGGTATATGTTTGGAAATAGTTGTATTTAAACTCATGCAAGTTTGAGTGGTGGAGATTTTCCTTCTTCCCCAAAGCCACTCTGAAATATTTACTGCAAACAGATGTGGGCGTACTGTTAACTTGAAGAATTAAAGCTCCTTCTTGAGGGAATCATTATTTTACAATTAATACTTGTGGAAAGGGAGGACGCCTGCCCCTGTGCCTGCTGTTATAGGAAGTTCTTGGGCTCTTCTGAGTCAAATCTTTTTGATGCTCCTTGTAGTGGAGGCTACCTTGTCCCCATCCTGCCAGGAGGTTCAAGTTCATTTCTCATCCCTTATGTCGGTTTTTGGTGCCTGCCTTGGGCACCTGGGATGTCTGAAATTGTCCCAAATGAGTGTGCTTGAGATCACCCAAAAGTGTCCTTGAAAAAGTAGAAATAATGCTCATCCCCAGGAGTGCCCCGAGCCATAARTTGTTAACATTGGTAAATGTCCTTAGAAATCCTTGCAGAAAGGAGACTGTGGAACTGGGATTGTGATTTGGAGAAGAGAAAATAAGGTACCTGTGAGATTGTACCTTTCAGGCAGGAGATAAAGGGCATTTACCACCATCTGTAGTGGTGAAGTGATAGTGGGGACACCTGCACCCCACCAATGAGCACCACAAATACCACAAACCTGTAATATTTATATTCTGTTTTAGTGCTTTTATTTTGTTGTGTATTTTCCAGTCAGCGAGGAAGCTCCAAACACAACAGAGGTACGGGGAAATGTTTGTTTTTCTTGTGTAGAAAAGGACTGAAATGTCACGTTGGGGTTTTTTTTAAGTGGTTTGGTGTGCTGCACTTGGAGGACAAACTGTGGGAGTGGGGACATCGGTGTCCCCTGGTTCTGTCACATAAATCCAACAGTGCTGTGATGCTCCAGAGGGAGAGCAGAGCACTCTGTCCCACCACAAGCTGAGCACATGTGTGTACAAACACCAGGGGAATGTGTCTGTGTGAATGTAGAGCTTTCAGGAGTGTTTAAAATGCACCAGAGATGCAGGGCTGTGAATGTGCAGAGCAGGAACTGTCTGTGCTGAAGGATACTCAAACACCACTCTGCTCCAAACACCGCTCTGCTCCCACTGTTGCTCTCTTCAGTCTGCAAAACCATGATTTTGGTGAAAATACTGCAAGGTACATCCCATGGAGAGCAGATTCTATTTCTCTCCTTGCTCAGGTTTGTCTTCCACTGCTCAACCAAAAGTAGCCCAAGCCTAAAGCCACTTACTRCTTGTAGGAAAACCAGGATTTCCCAGGTGTGAGCCAAATGAGAGCAGTGGTGTATTATGTATCAACCCCCCTTTTTACATCCATTTTGTACCCTGCTGATCTGTGTGGTGACAAAACCTCAGTAATATTGATGTTTGAGGATAGAAGCATCATAAATGCCACCAAAATCATGTCAAAGTATTGTGTCAGGGAAATCACTCAGTTTCTGCTCYATGTGCTCTCCTTCCACTGATCTCCTGGCCTGGACCACTGCATTTACTGCAGCTCCAATTATTTGGCAGAGGATGATGCTTTCCTGGAAGCAGGGAAGTGGTGTCAATCCTAATTAGATCCTAATCCTGGGGACCAAACACTGGAACTGGATATGATTTGCACAGTGGGGAGACTTGGGATCAAGTCTGTGGTGTTTTTGCAAGAGAAGCTTTTGCTCTCCTGGCTGATGGTAGCAAGACAAGCACATTCACTACCCTGTGGGAGTGAGCTGTAAAATCTCAAATGGGATTTTTATTTCTTGCTTGTTGGGCACATCACTGCAGTAAAAATTCCTTGGGAGCAATCTGTACCTGCGTCCTTACCTAGCTTCTTGTCCCTGGCCTCACTGCGGGAGTGAAGGAAAGAATTGATGAGAATGAAAGAAAGAATTGATGGGAATGAAAGAAAGAATTGATGGGAATGAAGGAAAGAATTGGTGCCTGAAGATGTGAGATGCTGCATGGAAATAGCCCAAGAAATAAACCAGGTCACCTTCTCAAATGGCTGCATTTTGCTGTTGTTTCCTTCAGCACACAGGGCAGCAAGGTGACAATGAGTGAATAGAGAAGGACAATGCCGAGGATCTGCCACCTTCCTTTTGCATGTGCCATGGAAGGGTTTCCCTGGGATCAGCTCCCATCTGGTTTCCATGGACAGAGTGCCTGGTGTAATGCCTGGAATKCATTAAATGTACATCTCCCAGCTTTTGTTTCATCTGAATGGATCTCTGCTTTGCACACCGCGAGCACTGCTCACGGTTTGAATCAAATTGCTGTTGTACACGTTTCAAATTCAAACTGAAAGGAGAGAGTGGATGCATCCTTCCACCCATCCAATACTGAGTGATGGACATCAGGCAGATCTTTATCACCAGCAAAAACCTTTGTATCCCTACCCAGCCCCATTCCCACCAGCTCAGGAACACTCTCTGCCCTTCAGCTGCAAAGCCAAAGGCTCCACAATTCCTCTTTTCCCACAATGATTTGCACATAAACAGCCAGCAGTTACAATGTGGCCTTTTTYCCTTCATCGGCTAAATAATAGTGACACACTCCCTACTGTCATTGGGTTTTGCTAATTTTAGCACWGATGCAGTTCTTATTTCTTCGGGAGAGCCATAAAACCTTCTTCCAGCTTCATGTTTTATTCCTCTTCGAAGCCCAAACAAATTAGCAAAGTTGAGAACTTTATTTTCAGAGTTCATTAAGCCCTTAACAGTAAATCCTTTTCTCACGTTCCAGATGTTGTGGTTTCCTTGACCTCAGTTTATATTTCCTTCTGATGTGAACGAGCCAACATCTTATTCCGGCCTCACCAATTTCTTTGGAGAGCTGAGCATGCAAGTGGCCTCCTGAAAGGTTTTCAGAGAGAGAGAATGRCAAAATTTTGGTGCTGTGGTACCAGCCAGGCCCATGCTTTGTCTGGAGCCACTAGACATTGCCTCCACTCCTTAATGCCCTGACCTCTGCAGAGCTTTTTTTACATATTGAAGGCATTTTTAGTGATATATTTTTCATCCYTTTGCTTTTCACTCGAGTACTTTGCATTTCAGAGGTAGTGCTCACCTGCACTTGGCTACGTGGAAAACATGGCCCTTGAATAAATTGCAGGTGTTGTTTTGGCAACTCATCGAGATCTGCACAAATCCTTCTTTTCTGCTTTGATTCTGCAGAGCTTTTTGGACACGCTGAAATGTAGCAGTTTAGGCAGTTCCCTGGATTTGAGCAATGTCAATTATGCACCACATTCATTAATTGAACACCCAAACATATCTATTCTCCTCCAGCCACCGGTGAATCATTTCAAATGTAGTTTGTGCCATTTTATCCTCCTCAAATGTTGGATTTTTGAAGACAAGCACCTGCAAGCCTTTTAGGAGGTGTTACTCCTGCTGTTACTGACATTTTAATAAATGCAGAAATGAATGCTCCCCACCAAATTGTCTAACGTCAACACTTACCTCATCSAAAGAAGTGAGTCAGTTTGAGGATTTACAACATGTGCCGTACCTATCGCTGCCCGACGCGAAGCTCATCCAATTTTGTATCCATTTTTCCTGTTTTCTTTGAAACCATAGTAACTATCAGGCCGCGTTCATAAATATTACAATGAATATTTGTCTTTGTGCACTTGCATAGGAAACATATGAAAAATGGATCAAAGACAGCAACTCAGAGAAAAAAGGGGGGGGTTGGGAAAAAAATCTTTTCTCGTGGCATATGAGTCTGCCTTGCCTGCTGAGTGTAGGTGCTCCCTCTTGCCATCAAATATTTTATATGGGGGGGAAAGACAAATACAGTAACAGAGGGTAATGCCCTGAACCAAGAGAGACACTGGTATTTGGTGATTTTTTGTTTAGAAGAGCACCTCAAGGCATTTGACCAACAAGACGCTGCTTTGTTCTCTGCAGATAAGAATTTCTAGGAAGAGGAAACTTTGGTATTTYTGCTGGCTGCTGGGAGTTTGAGCATCTGACAGCTGAAATAAGTGGGGGAAACATGGAGGGGACATGGAGGAGATGTTTAAATATTGCTGAAGTTTCCAGAGGGCTCCATAAAGGACAGCCAGTGATTTTTTTTGTTGCTGTTGTGAGGCTTTAACATCATTTATTTGGCCTTGGATCTCTTTGTCTGCCCCAAAGAACAATGTTCTTCCTCTGGGGACTGTAAGAGAGCTGAAGATATTTACACATTCAAACAGCTGTGTTTGCWGGGGCAGTGGGTATTTCAGTGGCATTTCAGGTTTTCTTTTTACAAAATTCTGATTTTTTATGGTTCTTAYAGACAAAAATCTCCCACCTTTATTTTTATGGTATCCATTTATTTCAATGTATTGGTCAGYTGATGTATTATCCATTTTTTGAAAGCAGCCTCATGTAAAGAACATATCCATACTGGACAGTCACAGAGACAGGTTGTGAACTTTGCTTCAGCTTGGTGAAATTGGGTAATTCTTTGGCTCAAGAGGAGTAAAGAACAGAAGAAATTTCAGAGGTGTGAGTTTTTTTTCTGGGTAGCAAATAGTTTAACCCCTCAGTGGGATTTCCAGAAGATGTCAAAAATTTGGCCAGAAACATCTTGAAAGCAGGTCAGCTTTCTGCTATTACTTGTTGATGGACAAACCACAAATTATTTTTTTTTTCTCTCTTTTGTTTGGTTGGTTTGTTTTGGGGGTTTTGGGGGTTTTGGGGTTTTCTTTTTGTTGGGTTTTGGTTTTTGCAAGTGGCAAAGTRCATAGAGGCGGGGTCATGTCACCTCTTCTGCTCTCTATGTCTGAGAAAACCAAGCTTTGTGGATTTTTGCCAGGTTTAATTCAGGGCTGCATCACCTTCTCAGTTTCACCACTGGAAAGGTAGAATAATTTTGTTATTTCTTTACTTAACAGACATGATTCTGGTCCCCTCTACACCAAGTCAGGCAAAAACTTTGTGCTGCTGACACWGTCCTGGGGTGAAGTCCATGTAGTSTATGTGATGTGTCAAGGTCTAAAAYCAGGAGCCACAGTGATGAAAATGTTGAGTTTCTTTTATTTATCTTCTCATTTCTGACTCTCTGGATTATGCTTTTAGTGTTGCATCTAAACCCAAAGGTACTGAAACTACTGGGGGTGAGGGTGGCTTGGGATTGGAGAGCACCTGCTCTCTGGTGACTTGAAAGCAGTCTCTGAAGAGCTCTGAATAGTCCTATTCATTGGAAAGATGTTGTCAGGACATCAACAAGTAAAATTGTGGAGGGCAAATAATGGTGTTGGGTCTGGAAAACCCAGATCACTCCGTGCTGCATTTCCATCTACCCTTCTGCAGGCACAGACACCTGTTTTGTGAGAAATATAGGTTTTCCCAAAAAAGCCCCGAGGTGCACCTGCGTGTGGGGGTGAGGTCATGGCAGACAGCGGCGGGTTTCAGCTGAGACAAGGAGTGGCAAAGAAATATGTGTGTATTTTCAGGACCCACCCAGAAATGCTGAGGGGGCAAGGTTAAGAGTGGGATGGCAATTTGGGGTGGGAGGCAGGAGAGTTGGTGTGAGAGCCTGAGGCYGTTTCCCTCCTCCCAGGAATTTCTCAGTGTTGGAACCTGCAGCTGAGAAAAACTCGGCTTTGACTGGTGCTTTCAGGCTTCTCTTGCTTTAGAAATCATGCTGGATGATCAAGCTTTTCAGGTATCAGACACAAAAGTGTGGTAGAGCTGTAGATAAAACTGCCAATTTATTTTGGGTGGCTCTTTTTCCCCCARTAAATATGTTCCATATTTGAATGTTTTGTTATTAAATAAGATTGGGGGAACCTTTTTTTTTCCTACTTGCAGAGACAAAAATAAAATATGGTTACCCTTAGAATATGTTAGTTGTTCTTTATGATTTTTTTTAAAAATTTTATTTTTCAGTAGTGATTTCCATGTCCTGGTTGTTCCACTGCTGCCTTCCCAGGAGCTTTTCCAGAGCTGCAATGCCATCGTGCTGTGTGGCATCACCTTTGAGAACCTGCAGGTGGGAGAAGAGGGAAGCAGGGGGAACTTTTGGCATTTGGGGCAGGCTTATTCTTGGAATTTCCCAGTTCAGGAAAGGAGATGGGAGAAAAATGAAGGAAATTCAAACCCTTTGATTTTGGGCTGCCCATGGAACTGACAAGGAGCGCAAGATGTGTGTGGAAGAGAAGCTGGGTGTTTTCAGGAAAAAGGTATAGGATATATGAGTTTCCCATACCTCCAGAGCTTCAAGTGCAAAGAATGTACGGAGCCTCAGGCGATTTAATGGGTGCAGAGTGAAGGGCAGGAAAGAATGGGAAGAGAGGAGGAATCATGCAAGAGAAGGGGCAGGTGGTAGAGAGGTTTTTCTCCTCTTGGCTCTTCCACATGATTCCCACTTGTCCCAGAAAAGCACATAAGGTACAGTTGAAAGAAAAGGTAGAGACCAAAGGGGGYGTATTTTAAAAGACTAATCTTGGCATCAGGAGGGGATACTAAAAAGAAATAGTTGTGGGGTTTTTTTTTTGGTTTTTATGTGAATTAAAATATTTCTGACTAGCCGAAATGTTTTACAAAGGAGGATCCCAGACTTTCCTTTCTCGTCAACATTTATCCAGATGACGAAAGTCTGCAAATAAATTCAATTTTTCTTTTGACTTCCCTGCATCCTTTTGTTTTCTTTTGCCCTTCCCCCATTGTGTTCAGAGTCAGCTGCAGCTTCACTGACCCCTCAGAGCCTAAAGAGTTCCCCACCCACTCACCCCAGGCARTAAAGCCTTTCTTTAGGTGTGGAACTTACGACTGGATAAACTCACAACACTGGATAAAGAGCATCTGGAGCCCTGGAACATTTTAAAGTGTTATCCAAATGTTCATCACTAAAGAAAGCTCATTTCAAAGCTGCTCTTGAGTCTTTCTGTTCAAAGAGGGAGGGCATCATCGGGATATAAGTTTTGCTCATGGGCTGGGGAGGTACAATAACCTTTCTGTGCAGGCAGGGTCCACTCCATGGTGCTTGCAGCATCCAGGGAACATGCCTGAGAACAAGTTCTGTAGCTGCAACTGGAGGAAGCAGGCAATGTTCATGGAGTGTCAGATAATCCGCTGTGACATATGATCCAAAAACATAAGGCTGACGAATATTCCTGGCACCGTGTGCCGGTGCTGAGAGCAGATTATGCGTTTTTAAATGTTTGATGTTCTTTCAACAGTTAAAAGCCATTTTGGGCAACAGATAGCTCTGAAGATATTTTAAATAATCATTTTTYTTTTACCACTGGGGCTTATCAGTGCTTCATTTTAAGAAGCAGCATCACAGAAGGCAGAGAGCTCTCTAAGGACCTAGTTCTGATCTCACTTACCCCTATTTATATCTGGAGCAACTCGGCTGAAACAAATGGAATTTACTCCCGCGTTAAGCAAGTGTAACCGAGAGCAGAATAGAACAGGCTCCTSTGTTTGGTGTTTTCTGCACCTCTGTCTTGAAAACTATTCTCACAGGTTAGGATGTTTCTGTGGCAAAGGGAAGCCAGAGCAGCTGGGTTTTGGAGCAGGGATGGGCACAACTTCCAAGCAAGGCCCCTGCTCAAGCAAGCAGTTCCCCCAAAATTCATGGTGACTTAAGGACTTTACTTACAACAGTTTAAAGAACCAAAACTTGCATGGATTAATTAAAACATCCCATTATTATTATTTCTATAATATGTATAGGTGCATAAGTAAAACCAACCCACACCATGGTAGGAAACACTGGTTCTAATAACCCATGGACACCCAGCCCTGGGTTTGTATTTACAAACCCAATATACCTAGGTATATTTTTAGAACTCGAATCTGTATGGATGAATTAAAAAAACAACCTGTTTGTAGTTATTATTGTTATTATTACTATTATTATTATTATTATATAAGTGAAACCCATATACACAGTGGTAGAAAATACTGATTCTAATGACCCATAGCCAGACAGAGCTGTGTTTGTATTTGCTCTTTCCAGTCCTGTGTATGAATTACAAGTGATGTGGCTCTGAGCRTTTTCCCCTCTCAGGCAATTGCATTTCCCACTAAATACTACGCTCTGCTTTTCCTGCCCTGCTGGCAGTGCAAATGTGCCAATCTCATTCTCGAGCCATGGTTCCTGTTGTGGGATCAAATGTTAGGATTTTAAAAGCTAAAGTTTGATGTGGATGAACAACTGCCTATAAAACGCATTAAGCTCTTACYCTGTAATGTATTTAATTTCACACTGACTGATGGTATTGCCCCTGAATGGATTACGGCAGGGGGCTGCCATTGTCCTACTAAACCACACTGGTTAAATAATACCTCGGAGTCTAAAGCTGCTCTGGGAGCATTTCATATTGGCTAACATGTGAAATGAATACCTAGCTTTTCTGGGAGCACTTTGGGTTGGTTTAGGAAAAAAAAAATTAAATTAAAAAAATACAACTACATGTTGAGTTGGTTTACAGCGCAGGGAAATTGTGCACAGTTGTAGGATGGTTCTGCCTCTGTGAAACACAGACCAGCAGCTATAAAGGGCTCTGGTTCACAGAAGTGCAGGTGCTTGCCTTGGCTCAGTGGGCTGAGAAGGCTCCTGGAGCAGAGTAGGAGCACGTTACTTCTCAGGAGAGGTCCCCCTAAGCTCATTCCTCATGGGGGTTTGGTGTTTGCAGTGTATTTATTTAAGCAGTGTCTCCTTGACATTAGTGCCCACAGGGTCAGAGGCTGGAGTGCTGCTCAGGGCTCAAATATGTTAATGTCCCAGTGTCGTAGTTGAGGGGTATCAGCTTTGTTTTATTATTATTTAATAAATTATTTTCAGTTTCAAGAGGTTTTCCATGCTAAACAATTCCTGCTTAGTCTGCATTCTCTTATGTTGATGTTAATCAAAAGTTCCCTCAATGGAGTTACACCTTCTGTATGCAAAGTCAGGCTCCTGGTCCCTACCAATCATTAATGCATGTCCTGCCCCAAATCACATCATTTTGGGAAAGCCTGTGGTTAACTCTGTGAGCAAATTCCTGCCTGTTTCACCCTGCTCCCCATTATGCAAGACAACCTCAAATCAAGGAGTATTTCTCAAATCCATGCAGTTGCAGGCAAATTCTCTGCTGAGTCATTTCAAAAGTATGTGCTTTACCTGAGTCAGTATATTCATGCATGTATATAAATCTGGGGATGCAACTGTTTTTCTATGAAATAGAAAGAGAGATGTCTGTAACATCCACAATCAAATATCAGTCATGAATGTGTGGCTGGAGATGCAATCATCTGCAGTGTGCTGAGCCACGAGCCCTTAGCAACTTTGCTTATTGCACTAAAAGATCTTTTCTTTCTTTAAAAAGAGAAAGAACTGTGATAAGAAAAGGATAAGGAGGTATTAAAGCCCCACTAGTCTTTTTTTTTTTTTTTTTYTTTCCCCCCTCCCCTCCCCAGACTTCAGCAGAGCCAGGAAAGAATGCTGGAAGTCATCAGAGGCATGGCTGGGATAGAGAGTGTTAATTCTTCCATATCTAAGCCTCTTTGTCGAAATTCCCTTTGTCTCTTGCCCCAGGTCATTAAACACTAATCCCATCACTCTTCCTAATCCGCTGCAGTGGAGCCAGAGTTCAGTTTCCGAAACTGTCTTTGTTGCTTTCCTAATAGACAGCTCGCTCTGGATTTTGGTTGGTTCGGTCACATTTAGGGCTTTCCAGCACAGTTCTTTAATGAAGTGCCATTAATGAAACTTTTCCTCCTTCATGCAGTGTGCACGGGCATCAATTGGTTTAGTGTTAAGTAGGGTAAGGTGCCTTGGTCATCTTAGCAGCCTTTGCAAAATATGACTGTCAAAGGCAAAACCTAGGAAACAAGACCATTGAGGAATATAGCCAGTGAAGTACTCCTTTAATTACTGAGGATTTACAAAAGAAAATCTGTTCTTTGTGGCTTACAAAAGACAACAAGCTCAGAAGAGATAGTAAAGGGTTTGGAACCTATTCTCTTTCCTCCCTCCCCCTCTTCCCAACAAATCCTGGAAGAGGAAATGTGGCTGAGCAAAGGCATCAAAGCCTATTGTAAACTCTTTCCAACCTGCTGCAGGAACACTAACTTTCTAAGTGGGAGGTGTTCCACTCACTGCTAAAATAAACTTTGAGACCTCTCCTGCCAGGAGATGTGGCCACATTATCCAAATCAATTTTTCTGTGGCAGAAAATCAAGCATTGCTCCATTCCTCTGAGCTGACAATGAAAGCTGCTTCATAACTAAAATGTTTCTGATAATGGGAGATGATTCGTAGAGCTGTGTTTGGCTGCATGCGTTTCATTCTGATGGTTTGAAGGGATTACTTCTTAGGCAGAGAATAGATGGCAAAACTTTGCATCTTTCTTATGGCAGTGATGCTGAAAAACCTCCGTATTCAGTTCGTTTGCCACAAGTGTAAGAAGGGAATCAAATGCTGGAAACTCCTGGGAAAAGTTGTTTGTGACTGGAGCAGGCCCTCCTCTAGTTTTAAAATGTTGCCAAAATGATGGATTCTGTACAAAAGTTTTTCTGTACATCTTTGGGAAGGTTTCTTCTGCAGCCAGGTACAGGAGTTCCTGGGTTAATTGGAGCATCTTTCCACTAAGTTCTGAGATCTGGATTTGGAAAAATTTTCTCAGTGGCGTGGAAAGTTTAAAAACATGAAGACTGAGAGAGTAGGATAACTATTGAAGCTGGCAGWCCTGCTGTATATATTCTGTTTGGTAGGTGTTGACATTTTTTCCTGTGATATGAACTGTCTAATTAACAGCAAACTTGTGATATGAAATAAACCACATCTTATTGTACAGCACGCTTTCCATGCGTTCTGTTTTACAATGTTCATGTGACCTATAAATGAGATCCAGGTTTGATTATTAAACAATTTAATTGCTCTGGCAAATTTGATATTACAGTGCCATGGAACAGAGTGCTCCAAGAGAAGGCATTCCTTTAACAACTGGTGGGTCTGGTTTGGTTTGTCTAAATCCTAGTTTTCTCTTTTCCTTTTTTTTTTTTAATGTATATATATATACATAAATAAGTGTATGTGTGTCTGTATATATATACATATATAAGCTGGTTTGGGGGTTGTATGCTTTTTCTGTTTATGTTCTCATATTCTTGGATTTTTTTCTGTTTTGTTGCCAAAATCTTCTGGCAGGTGACTCCCTAACTTGATCTTCTTCAAACATTTTGGTGCAATTATGTTGCCTCTGGTGGTAAGCCAGCTCGATAACTTGCTTTACTAAAAAAAATCTCTTGAAACCCCTGGGAAAATAAATCAGATCCATTTACAAAGCGAATAAATCACAACAAAATGATTCATTTGCAAATGAAACCACAGCATTCTCTGTAGATAAAGAAAAACAACTGCATTTTGCCACTTCATCAYGGTTCCTTCCCCCCCTTCAAATTCCAATGTGCATCTACTGTTGGCAATAAAAGTTACACTTGCATGTTGTTAAAATTCATTCATACGCTTCAGAAATTCTACTTTCCCTCTAACTGACTTGCCAAGTCTCTTACTTCAGGGAGTTGGAACAGCTTTTACATGTGATGAGGAAAAATTTCCTGTACAAGTCACTTCAAAAAATAATAATAATAATTATAAAAATAAAGATCCAGGATGTGTCCTGGTGTTGTTTATAACCCACACTGGAGCAGCACAYCCCCCAGCAGCATCACCAGCTGAGTGCCAGCTGTCTGCTACTCTCTGACCCTTTAAGTTTAGTCCTCACTTGAGTTGATCTGCTGATGGTGAATTAGCTCCCCATGGCTCCATCCTGGCAGAGATTTCCATTTAATCCTTCCCTTCCCTTCCAGTTSCCAACTACTCACTTCTTTTTCCACTCATCTCTCTCTGCTCTCACCAACTGCAGCTCAGACGTGAGAGGGGTTTTGGATGGGTCCATGCAGCTTCTGGGGAATGTCTCCTGCAGGGCATGGCCCCCAATGAGTTGATAATCATTAAAAAAGCTTTTTGGGGATGGGCATCAAAGCACGGAGTGCTGGTTAATGGTGAGCTCTGTTTAAACCAGCTGTGATGGTAAATGTAATAAATACCAACTAGTTATGGATGTTTAGGTTAAAGATGAATGCCTTCATCAGCACAGGTTGGTAGGAAGCATGCCTGGCTCGTGGAGCTGCCACTTTGGGACCAGTTTCATGCCCACTTGGATCCCCTTGGATCGTGCCCAACTGAGGCAGGCAGGCAGCTCTGGGGGGTAAAGAATGGATCTCATTATTGATTAATATCACTTTGTTGGTACAGCCATGAATGAAACATCTGCTGGTTTCCTTGGCTGGGATTGATTTTCCCTCCCTGCCATCTAAAGGAGCCCATGCAGGGCTCCATGCACGTGGAATTTTCTCATGAAGGCCTTGACGTARTTTCAACAAAAGGACATGAAGAATTTCCTTTCCTTTGCTAGCGGTGGCATTCAGACAGAAAGGGAACCCCTGGAAAATGTAAAAGCTTTTGTGAAAACATGAGAAAAGCATTTAAAGCCTTTTCAAAGAAAGAAAACATCAATGTAAAGCCTCCCATAGTTGTCTGCCCGTGCGGTCTCTCTTGATTTGAAGAGATTTTAACCTTTTGGGGGAGGGAGGCAGAACWGAGGTTTTGTTGGGTTTTATTGTTCTGCTGGTTTGTTTTGAGTTCTGTGATATCTTCTTTTTCATCAACACATGCATGAACTGTGATTATACGTGAACATTTATTTAGCCCTTCAGAAGCATCACTATTCAAGCATAAAAACACTCGTGTGTGTTTCTTTGGCCAATAAATTTCTTTGATGCGTGGCAGGGGTTTACAGTTTGATGGCATGTGGTGATTTTCACTGAAAGATTCAGTGGTGAGTTTCCAACCCAGTATCTTCTGGATGRACTGCACAGATGTGTAGATCACTCCTTCTTTTCCACTCCAGCCCCAGCTCCCCAGGCAGTGTTACCAATGGTCAAAATCAAAGAATCTCATACAGCTGATGGTCTCCAAAAAAAGCATCAGGAGAGGGAAAGGGAGATGGGAAACAGAGTGGTGAAGGAGGGGAGCTGGGAGAGATTGCTCTCACCAGAAACAGGGAAACTGGAGAGAAGTGGGAAGGCACAGAAATGTATGGAAAGGCTGTGCAGCTTTCCGTCATTCGTGTGCATCTCTGGTGGCACCGTCCCTTCTCTCCCTAGCACTTCCAAAGCCTTGGGAAGGAAATGCCCTCTTTAAAAGAGAGTTAATAAAAAAAAAAAAAAAAAAAA